>NC_050530.1:4571798-4593211 GCF_002922805.2 Oryzias melastigma
TTCATTTGGCATGAAGAGGAAGATGACGGACTCTTCATTATCTAATTTAATTACCTCCTGCTCCTCCTGCTCCTCCTCCTCTCTGCAGAACAGCCCGGAGACTCAGAACTTCTGCAGGTCTGGAGGAGGTGGGGGGGGGGGTTCTGCAGAAATGATTGACAGCTGACATTAAGTTGTTTAGCAGTAAAATGTCAGAGTCTGAATATTCCTGCGCCTCTGTTTGACCTCGTCTGGCAGCTGCTGGAGCAGCACGGCCTGTGGGAGGAGAGGCGGGAGGTTCCAGCTCCGGTTCCAGGCCCGGTTCCAGCTCCGGTTCCAGGCCCGGTTTTGGGTCTGGTTTCAGGTCCGGTTTAAGGTCTAAATTCAGGTCCAAATTCAGGTCCTGTTATTAGTTCAATTTCAAGTCTGGTTCCAGATCTGGTTTCAGTCCAGTTTCAAGTCCGGTTTCAGATCTAGTTTCAGGTTCAGTTCCAAGTTTGGTTCTAATGTGACCCACATTCAGGTTTTCCTAGGCAGAGCTGCTCTGCTGATGAAGCTCCAGTTTCAGAGTCAGGTGTGTAGGTGTTCTTAGGGGGCGGGTTCTTGCATCCTAAGTACCTGATTGGTCCTTTCATCAAATGATTGACAGCTGACTGCGTTACAGGACTTCCTGTTTAAAATCCTCTTCCTGTTCTGATCGGATCTGGATTTTGAAGAGAAATGTTTCTGTGCAGAAATGTGCAGCACAGCTGGACTGCTGGATCAGCTGTTCGTGTGTGTGTGTGTGTGTGTTTGTGTTTGTGTGTTTGTGTGTGTGGGTTGTACGAGCTGGCACTCACAGACACGACTTTTATGAGTTTGCTCAACAATGCATTTTGTCTTTGACCATAAAAGAGCAATAAGTGTGTGTGTGTGTGGGGGGGGGGTGTGCATGTGTTTGTGTGTTTGTGTGTTTGTGTGTCTCTGTTGTGACAGAGGCATAATAGCTGTTAATTAGCTCTGTGTTCAAACCAGCAGCAGATGCTAATTAACAAAAACCTGCACAGCATTTGGTGATAATTAGACACCAGCCCAAACATGTTTGACCACACACACACACACACACACACACACACCCCAACACACACACACACACAATACAACACAAGCAGCACGTGTTTTACGATGAAATCTTCACTCATCAGGTGAAAATGTTGTTTTAAACAGGAAATACATGAGCTAAATATAATTTTTAATTTAGTGTGATTGAAGCTCTCCCCCTAAAAAACTACAAAACATAAACTGGTCTTTTAGGTGTCTCAAACTCATTAATTCTTTACGTTTCATTTTTTTAAAGGGATTCATTGGGAACAATCTTAGAACCAAAAGTTCCTGAAATGTCTTTTAAATGTTGCTTCTATGAAGCTCTGATGTCATTCCCTCTTTCGATTCCCATCTGCCGTGTAGAGACTCTGGTCTCTGGCGGACCAGGACGTGATTGTTTGGTTGACTGTCTATAGACTCCTCCCCCATGGCGTTCCAAACAGGAAGTACCCCCGAAATCCCACAGACTTCTACAGACATAAACAGCTGTTCCTCAGTCATTCTATTGGTCAGAGTACCGGTAATCACTCTGATACCTTTTTTAACATGTTCTTGATCATCTGCATTTTTAATTATATTTTTCTATAGTTCAAGTTATAAACTGACCAATCAGACGCCTCAATAGAAGTAGGAGGAGCCTGCTGGCCCCCACGTCCAATAATCAAAAAGTTTGATTGACAGATTTTGTGTCGCCCACTTTAAGTGGTAGGGGTGTGGCCTTTTACTAGCTCACTCCTGATTGGTGGGAGTGGTTACCATAGAAACTAGGACCAGTCACTGCTTACCGACGATGTCTGGCTCCAACATGACGAGTTCCACACTGGGGAAAATGGCGACTGAATTGACTAAAAATGGTTGGAGCTGGAAGTTAATCATTGTTTATGCATGATGTCACACTCACTCAGTCCAGTTCTCAGATACAGTCAGAGTTCAGTTGAACTTCCACACCTGTTAACGGAGGAGAACAACCAGAGAAAACTCAGGTGTGGAGATAAGAGGTCAGCGTGGAAAGGTTCTAGGAGCATCAGACGGGATCTGATCAGCAGGTTCTCACACTGAGATTATCTCCAGAAACCAGCAGGTTCACAGTAAAAAAGAACCGGAGAGACACGTGGAAGTGACTCGCATCAGCTCAACACACAGAGCCGCTGGATGCACACAAACGACACAAACGACACACACACACACACACACAGAGCCTGACGGCGTATCACCGTCCTCTCTGACTACATTTTCTACCTCATAGAGCATATTAACTCTGACAGTGTGTGTTTGCAGGTGTGTGTTTGTGTTCATATGTTTGTGTCTTTGTGTCACTTCTCTTCTTCTAAGACATAAATTTACTGTGTGTCCTAATTTTGGGCTCATAAATATACGGAGTGATAGATCAAGCGCGCGTGTGTGAGAAGTGGGTGATGACATCGGGATTTCAAAGCTTAATCGGCGCCGTGCGTGGATTTACGAGCTCGATCGTTCGCTGCATCTGTTGAGAAAAGAAGGAGACAAGAGAGGAGGAGATGGAAGGACTGAAGGTGAACGGAGGAGGGAACAAAAGGAGGCGATCACCTGAGTCTGCTGGTGAAGGTCACTCATCCGCTCAGAGGTCAGCGCTGGTCAACAAACTTTCTGGAAGCAGACGAACAAGAAGACGAGGAAATACTGAACTTTAGAGACCATGAGACGGTGACATCATCACCAAATATTAGGATAGTAAACCTGTTTGACACCAAATGACATCATCCAAGTCCGGTTAGTTGTCAAACATGAGGGAATGGGTTGGGTTCAACCAACCCACCCACCCACTGTACCGAGCCCCATTCCTAATAACACTGCAGAACACAGGATGTTGACACAAAGGATAACTAGAAACACAAGTTACGACAATAAAAAATTAATACGACACAATAGATAAAAGCAATAACAATAAAAGACAAACATAAAATGGAAACGCTGTGGTGAATACTTAAAGATGGACTATTGGAACAGTTATGGTTAATAAATGTACAAACGATGAACCATAAAAGTATTTTAAAGGAAAGTAGAAAAGTACATCATAAATTCACACTATTTAGCATATCTAACAGGAAAGCTTTGGGTTCCATCTTTGATATGACCCAACCTTCTATTTGAACCATTGACTGTATCTGACAACTGGACTGAGTGACTCCTCCCCCCTAGTGTGTTTTTTAAAGTATTCACGGATTTCTATGACCAAACCAGTGGACAAATGAATGTCACTGGCACCAGATTGGACCTCAGGTCCTGGTACATGTGAGAGAAGAAACGGGAACAATGTGAAACCGTTTATCCGACCGGTGCCAGTTTGCAGCTCGAAGGTTGGGAGCCTCGATTTGTGTCACTTTGTGATGTGTTGGGTTTCCACAACTGGTCGTTTTTTGATGTCCTGGCTGTTCCAACGAAATCAGGGGTCCGGACATTCTGTCAGACGTGGTACTGGACGCGTTCTGGTAACAGTATCCCAGCCCGGTGCCCAAACCCTAGCCAAGTCTGTGCATAGAACCAGTCCTGATCCACGTCCAGTACCGGTACCGATCTGTGTCTGGTACTCGTACCAATCCAGGACCAGATTGGTACGAGTACCAGGTTAAGGTTTGGGCACTGGAGCGGTCCATGTCCCAGTACCGACTGGGTTTGGTTAGGGGGAATGAGAATGTGTTGGATTGACTCCATTTGGTTGGAGCCAGTCTTCTATGGATGACATCACACTCACTCAGTCCAGTTCTCATATACAGTCAATGGTTTGAACCCACATCCTCCGGCTGGACACTCCACACTAGGCCACTGAGCTGGTAGCTAATTAAAAGAAGTGGGAATGAAAACTATGATGACATCATCGACAAAAACAACAACAACGGAACACACAGCAACAACAACAGTGCCACAAAAGTTACAACAAAGAGCATAACAACAACAACAAGATGACACAAAAGTGAGATTAATGACAACAATCATCAAAATAGTCACCACTTTCAACAATAGTTGAGACAACACAAAGATAACAAAGACCAACGATGATGTCATGTGACCGGTGGACTCGGGGGTCAGGAGACACACATCCGCTGCTATTGGACGAGTTCAGAGGACTCTAACTGTTGGTGTTTATTTTTAATGGTTCCTTTCCAGAGAGAATCATTGATCATTGATCAGCAGCAGAAAGTTGGACGCTGCAGTTCTGCTGTGTTTACAGAGCATCTGCTCAGACAGAGAGGACTGTGTGTGTCTGTGAGTGTGTGTGTGTGTGTGAGTGTGTGTGTTGGTGTCAGCACTTTGTCCTTCTGTGGGCTCATTAGACACGAGCAGCAAAGAATGCTGGGTAATCAATACTGCAGAGACCCTCAGAGACCAGAAAAACCAGCGCCTGAGAGGGAGTTGGGTCTTTTTGTCCTTCTGTCTGGTTGTGTTTTTACACTCCGTCGCCATGGCAACGCTCTGATGCGGCAGGCCTCACGATCTCTCCTCTGTGTTCTTGAAAGTTGTACAAGAACGGATCGAGCTGCAGAAACAGACGCACGAAAGCAACACAACGCGCAGAAATGAAAGCGGTTCGAGGTTCAGCTGCAGCCCGCTCCCCTCGCCCGCTGTCCCTCCTGGGAGAGGCGGGCGGCGCTCAGGGTCACGGCTGACACCAAGACAGAGTGCGTCCTGGCTCTGCACACAAACACACATTTGGAGTAAAGTCAGGAGAATCCCCACAAAGCCGTCAGACTCCAAACCTGGAGATGATCCTCCAGCAGAACCAGAACTAACTCGGCTGCTGTCTCTGCAGGTTCTTCCTCAAGTTCTTCCTGAAGTGTAACCAGAACTGTCTGAAGAACGCCGGGAACCCCCGAGACATGAGGAGGTTTCAGGTAACACACCCACAACAACACACAAACTCATCCCTGAAGGGCTGGAGCGGCTCTGGAGGGCCGACGCTCCAGCGTGATCAGAGAACGACCTCCTGGTTATTGTTCTGTCTGTAAGATATGAGAGGTCAGCCGTCTGCATCTCATTCTGATGAACAAAACATCTGCAGGAGGCCCGGGGGCCGGATCCGGCCCTCCAGATCATTTTACTGTTATTAATGACCCGATGTTATCTTGTTCTCATTTCTAACTTGTATAATTTTGACAAAATATATTTTCATGGAGAGTAAAATATTGAAAGTTATTTAAGGTTTAAGTTGATTTATTCTGGTATAATGTTCCTGCTTTTTTATTATTCAGAATTATGTAAAAAAGTTTCAGTTAGAAAGTTTTAAAAATTAGCATTCTGCTAGCTATACGGGCTATATTGGCAATTACCAAGATTTTTAGGCTATTTTGGAGTTAGGTAAATATTTTAGCTACATTCTAGCTGTTTGGGCTACTTAAGTTTTTTTTTTGTTTTGTTTTTTAGGCTATTTTTGGAGTTTAGCTAAAATGCTAATATGTTAGCTACACGCTAGCTGCTTTGGCTTATTTAGGCTATTTTTAGTTTTTTAGGCTATTTTGGAGTTAGGCTAAAATTTTAGCTACATGTTAGCTGTTTTAGTTTTTTTTTTTAAGTTTTTTTAGGTTAATTTGGCACTTCACTAATATTTTAGCTGATATCAGCTTCAGCGTTTCAGAATCAATTTCAGCATCTTCAGCAGCCACATTCAGCTTCCAGCATTCTCACTAGCATTACAACAGGTAATGTTATATACTGTATCTAGTTTATAATTATGTTAAAATGTTACAGTTTTAAAAATGTAGTTTTTGAGTGTTCGGCCCGCGACCTCAGGTGTGTTCTGGATTCTGGCCTCTTGTGTGATTGGGTCTGACACTCCTGATGTAACAGATGCATGAGGAGGTGAAGGAGGAGGAGGAGGAGGAGGAGGAGGAGCAGCAGCAGCTCATGCGCTGCGATGCTCCTGTCAGCCGTCACCTCCCACCTGCTGCTGATCTGATCGGGGGGGGGATCAGCATGGACTGTTCCAGAACTACAGTGACATGCTGTCCTTCACACTGAGCTGCTCAGGCTGACAGCATGTTCAGTGGGAACAGCAGTGGGGGGTGGGGGTGGGGGGGGTGTCTCTCCTCCTCTGACCCTCTGACACGTCGATCAACCAAAAACATCTATAAACAGCTGAATAAAAGACCAATCAATGAATCGGTCAGTTTGACTCTTGATGCTTCAGCCTGAAGCTGAACAGACTCATTCACTCTGAAACATTTAAGACTGAAATGTTTATTTGAGAACGGACAATCGGACAGCAATTAAAGTTCATGAATTAAATGATTTTAAAGTCCTAAAATTTTAAAGTGTGGAAGAATTTACTGAAGAGTTGATGAGAGAAGAGAAAACATGAGGAAGGAAATATTGATCAGTGAGTGTTCATTCATCAACATGTCAATGAAACGTGAATGAGGCAAATGGATGCGGCGGTCTGCAGGTGAAACACGGTCAGGTGGTGACCTGTATCAGATATAAAGGTCATGGAGCGCTCAGTGAACCCAAAGAGAGAAAATATTCGTGCATTTTTTCTATGGGTATGCTGCGGGCAACAAGTCCAACCTTATGCTGCGTTCACAGACGGGAACGTTCAAACCGGGTTCCTTGAACGCACCTTAAGCATGTTAGCTCATGCTAGCTGATGCTAGCTCATGTCCTTACATTGGAGTAAATATCAAAGTGATGTAAATCTGGTGATTCTTGTTCCAGGATTTCTCTTTTTAATCTCCATTCCAACATATGAAAAACTTGGTGTCAGAATTAGAAATCCAGCCGGGCACAAACTGAGATGATTCATTTCTGCTTCGTGATCAATTTTTAGACAGTTGACATTTCCACGAGTTAAAAAGGACGCCATCTATACGGCACTACCAAGTCCAAGTCCCTGATTGGTCGAAGTTTAACTGGTTTAGAGTCTAAAAACAGACTTAAAAACGTGCATATTGACGCGTGAGAGTTTTGAACACGGAAGCTCAAAACGAACATTTCTGCACGTTTGAGTAAACCTCTCACCGGACGTAAAGGACAACGCTTCAACGTGCGTTCCTGAGCCCGGTGTGATCGTAGCTTAAGGGTGGAGTAGCTGAGACGCAGGCGTTCAAACTCATTTTTCACTTTCTCAACCCTCCCCAAATCCTGTGAAAAGATCCAGTTTGTGCAGATACGTGAAACCCAAAAACCAGCAGAACCCGTGGAGGAGAACCCCGAACTAGAGTCTTATAATACGATACGTATCGCGATCCATCACAGGACAGTACCAGATACAATGTTTCACTTCAAATCAATGACAAAACTTTATCTGAATTCTAATAGAAATTTCATTCAAAAAATGCAAACTACATTTTTTTAATAATCAGGACTTAAAAACTGTAACTTTATCTCATGTTCTTGTTGGTAAATCGAAATATTTAATGTTTTCTTCAAAAATATTTTTAAGTTTGCAAACGTTTCCTTCATTTTTTTCTTATGTCTTAAAGGGAAAAAAAAGTTTGCAATCACAAAAATATTATTGAAAACAAAAAAAAGTTTTAAAATATCTTTTGAAACTAAAGGAACATTTTTGAAAGTTAATATTTCATTTTTTTGCAAGTTTTTAATTTTTATTTTGAATATTTTTCATTTTGTTTGCAATTGAGAAAAACTTCATCCCAAAACTGTGACTTTTGCTTGCGATATGCACAAATATAAATCACAGGAAATGGTCCACAGACGCGGTCCTAAACTGAAACGGTTCGTCCGGTTTTGTTTGGATCTTCCTGTTGTTGTCGTCAACGGTGTGTGTTTGTGTTCACAGGTGGTGGTTTCGACGACCGTGAACGTGGACGGTCACGTGCTCGCTGTTTCTGACAACATGTTTGTGCACAACAACTCCAAACACGGACGGCGGGCGCGGCGGCTGGATCCGTCTGAGGGTATGCCGGATTCTGTGGTCGGTCATGTGGACCCGATGATGTGAAAACGCGTCGACTCTTTTTAAGACAACTTACACCTTTTTATTCTATACCAGGAGTCTGAAACTGAGGGTTTGGAGCCACATGCGGCTCTTTTTCAATTTGAGTAAATAATGTGTTTGTAGTTTTGGTTCATTTACTTTAATTAATTAAATGTTATTGTTTATGCTTAGATTTTTAACAAAACTAAGCAAAATATTGGTTAAAGTTTTAATCAGAGCAGGAAATTATCATATTGCATTTAATTTATTTTTTTGTATTCTACACTGGAGTTGTTGTGTTTATATTCAATAGGAAAAGGAGAAAAAAGATGAAAAAAGACCAAAGTAACAATGATAGAAAAGACGTTTCTGCATCTTTAGTTCAGGTAAATCTGCTGCAGCTGGAGGATCTAGTCAAACAGGATGCATTTTATTTTGAAAGGAACTTTTATAAGCTGCTTTTAAAAGTAAATTTAATAAAGAAAAACTCAGTTATAGAGGTCAATTTAAAGCTATAATTCATAAATGAAGAGCTTAGTGACCACAAAAGCATAAATAAACTGTATTTCTCTAACTTTGAGGTGAACCTTTGCTGCTCTCGTTGGATTTTAGTCCATTAGAAACTGGATCAAATGGTTCTTTTAGCATTAAAGGTTCCAGATCTCTAGTCTATACAGAGACGAACTAAACACTCTGACTTGACGTCTGACAGCCTGTCGGCCGCTGTCGCACAGCAGCGTTCCTATTCGCTCCAGACGAACCTGATGATCGTCGGGTCGCGCCGCGCTGCTCTCCTAATGGATGCAGATGGTTCGGAGGCTGCTCTGACAGCAGCCGAGCGTCGGCACGGAGACCGTCGTAATTTGGTCTTTGAAGACAAATCAGCCCAGTGGATTGTGGGTAGTAAAACCAGACACCTCCCAATCCCCAGAGAGGGCCGTTTCTGTGTGCTGGTGTGTGTGCGCCTCCTTTTGTGGGCTCTTCAACTTCTTTAATTGCCCTCCTAATTAAAGACAGTAACCATGGAAACCACCCCTCCCAGCGAGGGTGCAGCACCGTCCCCTGGGTTTGAGTCCGCTCCGCTCCGGCGTTCAGCTCAAACATCCAGTCAGAGTCCTGCAGCCGCTTGACGGAGTGCAACCAGACAACTCGGAAAACTTCACATCCGAACAAAAGACAGTTTAGTTCTCAGATTTATGTTTTAGAACTAAAAGAAAATCAAATTTATGACAATAAAAAGTCAGTTAATAAACAAGACAAACCATCGTTAAATCTCCAACGCTTACAATTCTACAAAATAAAATACACAACTTCATGTCTCTTAATCAAAGACAAAAAATGAGATTTTACACCAAACAAGACAAATAGGAAAAACATAAACTAACACAACATGAGAAGACACAACTCGGCTTAACTTTGTGTCCAACATGGTGAGAAGAGAAATTCACAAAGACTTCAACACATCAGAGGACACAACACAACTTAACAACACAAACATAAACGTCCTCCACACACAGACATAACACAAAACTGTGAAAAACACACAAAAACAAGTCACAGCATCCCATAACCTGGAGTAACAAAGCTCAGCGCCACACTTCAGACATGCAGCGACGTTACATCATTTAACACCACACAGGATGACATAATGATACGAAAAGAATAGAAAAGAATAGAACAGAACAGAGGTCAAGTGTGTTAATGTCATTTGAAGTCAACAGTGATGAGATTAGCCGGCCTGTCTCACACACAATCACAGAGACGCTGCTTTCATTTCACTTTATAATTAATCTGCTGCTGCACTTGAAAGAAGAGGGAGAAGGAGTCATTACCGGCGGAGTGTGTGTGTCTATATAGGACTGAAGTCAACTAAGCCGAAGCGGATAAAAGCCACAACCCAATTAAATCACGTCTTCAGTGGGGGGGTGTGCGTGTGTGTAGTTCCTCTGTAATGCAGATTGTGGGTTTTCCACCTTAAAAGCTGTAAAATAATGTTTAAAAACTGCTCACAGCCATAAAAAAAATCAATCCGATGGTCAGACTGCGGTCTTAAAGAGGAAATGGTTCTTCTGTGAGACTGAAGGTGTAAAAATGTAACATGTGGGAGGAGTCACTCCGGCTTCTAAAACAAACCTGTGAACCTGAGAATTGTAAAAAAAATGTGAAATAATCATTGTTGACAATATCAACAATTAGGGGTTCAATAAACAAAATTGTGAAAACTTGAGACGACGTCTGTGGTCATGGTGATCGTTGACGGCTATTATATCTTGAAAATTCTACTTTTAAATCAATTTCAATGTTCATTCCTCGCTATAAACAACCCTAGACTGTATTTTGATCCATTCACATATTTCTGAGTAATCCTCTAAAAACCTGCCATCTGAGCTCCAGCCCCTCCCATACCCACAAAAACTGGTGGGCTTTCACGTGGTGATGTCACAAAGTGAGAACCGCCCTCTTCAGGAAGAGTCTGAACTGTCAGCACCGCCCCCCCAGGCTAACACACAAACCCAATTTCTCTGCTCAGCTAGCTCAGCCCCTCAGCCAGTACCGGATCAGTACCGGTCCACGGCCCAGTGGTTGGGACCACAGTTCTAAGGTGATCGCACGAACCTCAAGGGAACAACCAGACACACCTGTGCACCTCTTAAGATGTAGCCCCTCCTCTTTACCTCCATGGACCTGGACAACCCAAAACCCCTACAGGGTCATGTGACTGACCTTAACATCTCAGTTGGGGGAGCTGTAGTTCAGTTAGTAGCTCAGGGTCTAACCAGTCTTGGCAGTTGTGCCTCTGGGTAAGACGCCTAACCTGACCTTAAGGACAATATCGATAAAGAAGTCCTTAAAACGTTAAATATCCTCTCTCTCTCTCTCTCCCACCCTTTGTCTGTGTCTCTCGTCCAGCAGCCACTCCCTGCATAAAAGCCATCAGTCCCAGTGAGGGCTGGACGACGGGCGGAGCCACCGTCATCCTCATCGGGGACAACTTCTTCGATGGTCTTCAGGTGGTCTTCGGCACCATGCTGGTGTGGAGTGAGGTAACGGGCAGATCAATCAACCGATCAATAACCTGTATGTGAGACTCCCTCTGACTCGTGGATGGATGTTTGTGTCAGCTGATCACCCCCCACGCCATCCGGGTCCAGACTCCGCCCCGCCACATCCCCGGGGTCGTCGAGGTCACGCTGTCCTACAAGTCCAAACAGTTCTGTAAGGGGGCGCCGGGACGCTTCGTCTACACAGGTGAGGCCGCCCGCCCGCCCGCCGCACACTCATCACACACCGGTGGACACAACAGCCATGAGCGGGTCTCTCTCAGCGCTCCACCCGTCCTCCCCCTCCCTCGTCTTTGTTTACGGACCAGCCGAGGTGTTTCTGTTCACACCGCTGTCACAGTAATTACACACATTTAAATCCCATTAACCCTCAAACTGTCTGAGGACCTTCATGTTAATGACTCCTGAGTGCACACACACACACACACACACAACAGGCTGGTCACGTGACCTCCACTCTCAGACAACAGCTGCTTTCACCGCTCAAAGGGCCCCTCCCTGCTCCCAGCATGCTTTGCTCCAAGTGTCCCACACATTTGCACAGTTTCCAACAACTTGGCGTAATGCTTCTGGGAGTTGATAAGTAAATAAGTAAATAAATATATAAGTGGCTCTAATTAAAGTGGCTTAAAAACCTCCATCACTTAAAGACTTTGGCTGCACTCTTCTCTGGATTCCCTTCGGTCGCCCTCAAACCACAAGACTTTATTTTCTCCTCTCTACCTGATTTCTGTAGGACAGTTTGTCTGATGACTGAATGACTGGTATCGATGAGTCTTAGATTGATCAGACACTCCTGAAGAACGTCTGATAGGACACACCTGTACACCTGAAGTCCAGAAACGTTTGGGAAAATCTTCCAACAGTTGTGAACAAAGAGATTTACCAAAAACACCAACGTTCAATGTTGGAATCTGTGGGAACTTATTTAAGAAGACTTGTTCCTCTCTTCAGGTTTCTGGTCCAGTAATCTCCTGGACCAGGTAACAAAAGAACAAGAAGAAGAAACCCCTCCCTGCTTGTCCAGTGTGAACACCATGGACTAAACACAATACAGGAACCCACGTTTAGAACTTTCTTGAACAGGCGCCCCATGCCGATGTGAACAGTTGCACCACTAGCCAGTCTGTGCAATGCCAAAATACCGTTGACCCACTTTACTCTCTTTGGGCCATAGCTCGTGTTCTGCTGTCAAACTTGTTTCTGGTTTGATGGACGCTCGGGCCAACCAAACTTTGTTGGGTATCTAAATGTGCTCCGATGTGGTTTCACTGCAAGTCTTTGATGTCAACACCTGATGATGGCTGGAAATACAAATACAGCATCAACTAGACTGTGCTGTATAAAGCTCCTTTATTCTTTAGCCCAAAGTCCTTCTTTCTTTCATGTACTGGTGGATGGTAAACCAATGAAAGAGTGGATACTGCCACAGTAAACCTGTGGAATCTGCACTCAGGCTGGGATTTATGAGTAATATAAGAACCAGACAAGGAGAAAATGAACAAGATAAACAGCTGTGCTCCGGCGTGGTTCAGTACCGAGCTCTGTGAACCCCAACCAATGAGCTGTCATCTATGGGCCGACGAGGTCCTTAGAACTCCAATGGCGGTGACGGTCTGAGGGTCGCCGAAAAAGGTTTTGAATCAGATCTTTTTCTAGAGCGACACAGAAGAATCACTGAAGCAGTAGAGCTTCAGGGATCAGTGGGTAAATGAAACAGTCCAACAAAGATCCGTAAGGAATTTAGCTGGTGGATAAAACACCATGTGAACGCAACCAACCAGCTAAAACACTCAGCATCACTTTCAGACGGAGAAATACAGAAGAGAGGAGGAAATCTGACAAATGATGGAGACTAAAATCTGAGCTCTCAGACTTCTATCTGTTGAATGTTCATGAAATTTCTATGAGTATTGATCGGCGAGAATTGATCGCTCCAACACCTCGTGCCTGACCCGTTTTTAAATTCCCATTTCCTCACACACACAAACACAAAGACTGAAGAATCTCAGTACCTCGTTCTGAATCTGAACCTCATTTCCATTCAAAGTCGAGGCCCGGGGGCCGGATCCGGCCCTCCAGATCATTTTATTCTATTGTCATTAATGACCCGATGTTATACAGTGTAGCGTTCATTTCTAACTTGTATAATTTTGACAAAATATATTTTTATGGAGAGTAAAATATGGAAAGTTATTTAAAGTTTAAGTTGATTTATTCTGGAATAATATTCCTGCCTTTTTATTATTTATAATAATGTTAAAAAGTTACAGTTTTAAATGTTAAAAAATACATCCTTTTAGCTTTTTGGACTATTTTGGAATTTACTGAGAATTTTTAAGCTATTTTGGAGTTAAGATAATATTTCAGCTACATGCTAGCTGTTATGGCTAACTTTTTTTTTTTTTTTTAGCTGGCTTTCATCAATCCAGTAAATCCAGACTCTAAAAATAGAGTCAACCTATTTTTCTAGTCACTTAGTTGGTAACAAAACCAAAAATATATTTTTTAGAGCAGTTTAAACTGAACTACATTTCCCATCAGCCACTGCTGTTGGGCCATCTGTCACCTGGTGGAAGCAGACGTTTGTCAAACGGCAGGTGGATCCCAGATGTTAATCACAGGTGGAGATTTCCTTTTGATGTCAAGTCAATTCAAAGTCATTAAAGCTTTATTAGCAGCAGACAGAAGCGACGCTCCAGCAGCCTGTGGAGCGTTTTACAGCCTATTGATTGTGTTCTTTCTGATGCTGCGCTCAATTAAAGCCTCCATCAGAGACTAGACGGAGACGGAGATCTTTGAGGTGAGGATGATACGCCGAGTTAAGGGGACTCTGATCAGCCAATCAGTGGAGCTCGCACAATTAGACACAAGCAGGAAACAAATCATCCTCCAGTCATAGAAACTCAGTCATCTTCTCCTGAAACGATCAGATCCAGAACATCACTTCAGATCAAGAAGGTTCTGACTGAAGATCCACTTAGAATCAAGTTCTGTTAGATCCCAACATGACAAAAAGAACTTGGCAGACACGCAAGCGAGAAACGACTCGACAACACAGAACAAGGTCACACACTCTCCGAGCCGCAGATAACACAGACATCAGGAGAGCTAACACTCTCCTATAACTGCTGCTTGTTCCGCCCTGTGAGCCTTCAAGGACTGCACGCGCTCAAAGGCCACACAACGCACACAGACTCACAACACACACTCACAACCAGCACACACTCTCACACACTTCTGTGATGTATAGGAGAGTCTCTCTAAAGCTTGTTAAATGCAGCTGAACCAAGACAGGATTAAGATTCATGCACTGTATAACACAAACACACACACACCGACACAAACACACAGACACACACACCCACAGACACACACAGACACACACACACAGACACACACACCCCGACACACACTCGTGCTGTGCTCTGCTGCCTCCACTGATGCTCTGATTTATCACCTTCCCAACAGTTTAAACTGTAAATGATTTCCAGGGAGGAGAAAATAAAACTCAGCTGAAGGATTCAGTGTGTCTGATTTTCCAGTCACTGCCTGCACACAAGTCACCGTGAGACACGAGTCACCGTGAGACACAAGTCACTGTGAGACACAAGTCACCGTAACACACAAGTCACTGTGAGACACAAGTCACTGTAACACACAAGTCACCGTGAGACACGAGTCACTGTAACACACAAGTTACTGTAAGACACAAGTCACCGTGAGACACGAGTCAGTGTAACACACAAGTCACCGTGAGACACAAGTCACCGTGAGACACGAGTCACCGCAACACACAAGTCACCGTGAGACACAAGTCACCGTAACACACAAGTCACCGTGAGACACAAGTCACTGTAAGACACAAGTTACTTTAAGACACAAGTCACCGTGAGGCACAAGTCACTGTAAGACACAAGTTACTGTAAGACACAAGTCACCGTGAGACACAAGTCACCGTGAGATACAAGTCACCGTGAGACACGGGTTAGTGTAACACACAAGTCACCGTGATACACAAGTCACTGTGAGACATGAGTCACCGTAACACACAAGTCGCCAATACACACAGAAAAACTGTACGATGAAACTGACGTCTGTTTTTATTAATTTAGAAAATCCGTTTGATTTGAAGGTTTGAAAATCTCTGAAATCTTCTTCTCCTCTTCTTCAGCGCTGAACGAACCCACCATCGATTACGGCTTCCAGAGGTTACAGAAGGTCATCCCCCGTCACCCCGGAGACCCCGAGAGACTGCCCAAGGTACCACAACTGTTTCTTCGGACTCTATAGACTCACAACTGTCACTATAAACGCACTGTAACACACAAGTCACTAATACACAGGACACCGTTGTATGTCTACACACATACAACTGTCTTTATAGACACACAACAGTTTCTACAGACACACAACTGTCTCTGCAAAAACACAACTGTCTCTAAAGATACACAACTCTCTTCGCAGACACACAACTGTCTCTGCACACATACAATAGTACCTGCAGACACAAAATTGTCTGTACAGATATTCAACTACAACTCTGTCCTACAGACACACAACTGTCTCTGCAGGCAAATAACTATTTTTACTGTCCCAGAAATGTCTTTATAGACACACAACTGTCTCTGCAGAAACACAACTCTGTCTACAGCAGACACACAACTGTCTCTGCAGACCCACAGACGTTGAGGCAATAGTTTTGTGTAAACACCGCTGCAGTCCGGTTGATGATTGTTGTGTTTCCATCAGTCTGCGTTCTGGTTGGCCGCTCAGATCCTGATAAACATCTGCAGCATCTCCTGACGCTGCTGTTCAGGTTGTGTGTCTGTGTGCGACTTCTTCTCACACTGAAGCTCGTCAGCAGTTTCAGACGGAGGAGATTTCTCTCCGGTTCTTCGGTGCGACACAGGTGTGTGTTTGTGTGAGACTGTTCTCAGCTGGAGGTGTGTGACCTCAGAGTTGTGGTGTTTCCAGACGACTGCAGGTCTGACGAGCGTCAGGTCGTCCTGATGCAGAGAAAGAGCCTCACTTAATCCTCATTCATGGTTGAATACATGGTGCTGGTTCCTGCTGAGGTTCTGGGTTTGGTTCCTGACACGTTTGCAGTCTGTGTGTCTCAGGATGTGTGATGTGTGCACACTCCTCTCAGGTCGGATCCTGGATCCGTTTCTCCGGCCGGATTTTCCTGCTTTTCCACTCTAATGAAGCTGCAGACAGCAGCATCCCGGAGACGAGCGCCGCCGCCACGCCTCCACCGCGCCGCTCCTCCACCAGCTCTGATGTGAGCTGACAAGCCGTTAGCTCCGTAATGAAAACCACATCCACCGTGTCTTTAATAATTCATCTGTAATGGTTTTATTCAATTACCCATGCTGCTTTGTGCTCCGCGAGCGGCTGAGCGACTGTCGGCTACAGAAACTCTAATAACCGGAAATAATCCGGAACCGGAGAGCTGCTCAAGTCTGAGCCGGATTCACCGCCAGACCGGATAAAGAAACGGATTCAGTTCTGGATGACCTGTAGCTGCAGGAATGCAGTTTGGGATTTTCACCTCTTGAATGAGAGCTCACCTTTGGGTCAAAACACTAAAAATCAAAACTCTGAGACGGATTTGGAGCATTTATGATTTGTTGTTGTTCTTTTTGAATTTTTTAAAGACAAATCCCACGATCCTTGTTGTAGACTTCAGAGTCTGAGATGCTTTAACAGTTTCACATCACTTTTTATTTTTCTTAAATCGATACGACGTAAAGTAAATAAAAACCAGATTGTATGTTTAAAAAAATAAAAATAAAAACAGTTTTAAACTGGACAGTAGAAACTGTAAACTTAAAAAAATGTTGAAAATTTGAACAAAAAAAATGCAAATTTGAAACTTGAATTTATAGAAAATAGAAAAAAATAGAAAAATAGAAAAATAAATTTATTATAGAATGAAAACAACGATCAAAGATTGATGTGGAAAACTGAAGACACAGCAGGGAGGAGGTTGATTGACAGGCTCTACAGCCAATCAGGATGCAGAACACAATACTTTCTAGAAAATATACATATTCAAAATTATTAATTAATTATTAATGATCCAATGTTATCTTGAGCTCATTTCTAACTTGTATAATTTTGACAAAATATATTTTTATGGAGAGTAAAATATTGAAAGTTATTTAAGGTTTAAGTTGATTTATTCTAAACGTGATGCGTCTCTGATCTCCAAAGTCATGTGACCCTCAGATAAAAACACCACGATGTAAAATAAACATCACAGAGACTTCTTTATTCTGCTCACATGCTCTTCTTCATCATTGGTGATGGTGAAGCAATGATAGGAGAGCATACTGCCCCCTGCTGGATGGAGGGAAACATCCACGCTCAGGTCCAGATGCTAAACGGACAGAAAAGTAGCAAAGGTAGAACAATAAAGTTCTGACACGGATCTGTACACAAACACGGTGCTATAGCGCCGCTCTGCTGGCAGAAGAGTGAATGGAAAGGAGGACTGTTGTCTCCACAGATCGACTCAGAAGTGAGTTTAAACCAGAAAACCTAAAGATGTTTCCAAACCGGAAACGAATGATTTCTAACCACAAACTCGAGTTTCTGATTTAATGTCCAGAGAGACTCGACTGTGAAGTGACTGTGAGGCTCTCATTACAAACTAAAATATCTCTTTTTTAGTCTCTATGTTTCTGTCGTTGTTTCCGCTCCCACCGCCGCCCCCTGCTGGCGGCTCCTTCAGATGTAGAGATGTGTGTTGGGGTCAGAGCTTCATGTCGAAGCTGTTAGCACGCAAACGAGGCGACATTCGTCATTGTTAGTTATCAGTCACACACATCAGGAGCAGAGCTTTAAATTCTGCAAACACGCACAGTGGATGATTGAAAAGAGGCTGTGTGTGTGTGGGGGTGTGTGTGTGTGGGGGTGTGTGTGCATGTGTGTGTTTGTGCATGTGTGTGTTTGTGCGAGCGTTAAGATGCGTGTGTGCCAATCTCCTTTCTTGCCACATGGCTGCACTCAGTGATTACCTGATTTGACTGTTTCAACCTCCCTGTTTACCATTGTGCTTTATGCGCACGCACACACGTGCACACCCCCACACACACACACTCACACTTATCAACATAGTCTTATCTGATTCCTATAAAGCGAGTATCTGGGTGTTGCTGCTCTGTTGTTTCTGTCTTCATGATGAAGTCCGGAGGTTGTGTAGACGTGTCTGACGGGGGCTGGATTGTGTGGTTGTTGTGTACCTGAGGGTCTACCTCCTCTCACACACTGACCTGCAGCTTCTCTGAGGATGAGTGTGGAAGGAGGATGCTGTCGACGTCTGACCTCGGCTCCCGTTTAGTCTCTATTTTAGGCTGTGGTGGACCTCAGAGTTCATGGCTGCTGAAGGTCGGCGTGCAGAAACCGTCCTCTTTGACGGAGTTTGCAGTAAAACTGCATAAAGAATAAAAAAAAACTTGGTTTCATTGGTGGTTCCTGTAAGCAGAACATCTCCAGGAGGTCATGAAAGAAGCAGAAGAAGATTGAAGGAGGTCAGAGGTCATGATCCCACAGAAAGAGACTGAGAGACTAACAGACTCAAAGCTTTAGCAAAGCAACATTCAAGCATGGAGGTGGGAGTGTGATGATGGGGGACTGCTTTGGAGCGTCCTTGAATTTTGGTAAAAGTTCTTAAGCTTTGGTCCCATTGTTGGGTTGATGCGGGCTGTGCAGGTCAAATATGGTCACACTTGTGCAGGTGACCTGCAGGAAATATGAAGGTCAGAGACGCTCAGTGAACTAAAGAGAGAAAATGTTTTATCTATGGGTGTGCTGCAGGCCACAGGTCATGGTGAACTCGTATGGGTCAGTACGGGGGAAGTAGGGGAGACGCAGGCGTTTCGTAGAGATGTTTCATGTTCCCAACCCCTCAAATCCTGCAGACTGAACAAGGATCTCGTTAGTGCTGATCATGTGATGCGTCCAGATTCTGTGGGCGTCCTTAACAATACTTCACGATTCACTTACCACGCGTGAGAATGGTACGTTCCATGTCCATGACGTCCTTTAAAGGGTAACTCCATTCTCAGCCCAGATTTGAAAACTGCCTAAAAAAAGGGGGCGGGGCTAGTGGACTGACAGGTGGAGGCTTGGATTCCTGAGGAGGTTGAGGATTTTTCTCCTCCACTTTCTTCGAGGCCGGCGCTCCAGAACCGGAATGTTTGGAGCTGCTGCCTGAAGACCATTAATTCATAATTACATTTACAAGCTCAGTTCTATAGATTCTGACACAAAAGATAAATCTGTTCGTTTGACAGCAGTGTGTTACCTGGAACACTAGAAGATGAAGTTACTATTATATACTATTTACAGCTTAGTTTATAGAGCTAATAAAAATGTAAATATACCACGACATCAATCATTTTCTAGACTTTAATTTGAGTCATGTTTTTATGAAAATTGGTTAAAAATGAGGGAGCTAGCCTGATTTTTGTGGTTGATGTCTGCATGTCTTACACTGAAACAGCTGTTTCTGTTCTGACTTAATGCGACGCAGCGACCGATCAAACTTTAGATATTTGAATTCTAGGCGCGTCACCAGACTTCAGATCGCTTGAATTCGCGTCTGTTACATTGATTCAACATTGAAACTTCTGCACAAACTTCAGTGTGAAGGCAGCATTAGGCTTGAGATCCAAACACAGCATCAGTGAATCAAAGTAGACTCAAGATTCTGGATTTGAAATTGATTTTCTTGCCGTGAAACTTGGAATAGAACAAACAAAAACACTAAGAAGAATTTAAATTTATAAAGTTCCATTACCTGCAGTAATGCTCGTGTGAATGCTTTTTGCTGAAATAGTCGCTGAAGATGCTGAAACTTTTTACTGAAAATAATGACACTGCAGGAATTTACTGAAAACACAAAAATTTAGAAAATGTTAAACTTGCTAAAAGACACTAAATTTCATCAGAGAACTATGAAAGTGCGTTAAAGTTGACCTAAATTTCTGAAAAATTTGTAGTAAAATTGCTTAAAAATCTCGTATTCATTCCGATTTTTAAAAGATATTTAGTGTTGCTTTAATATTAGCTTAACTTCAAATTGGCCCAATAGACCCAAGCAGAGGCCAAATTAGCCTAAAAAGCTAGCTCGTAGCTTAATTACTAGCTAAACTCCAAAATAGCCTAAAATTCTTCAATAAACTAAATTAGTCAAAAACGTTAGCCAGATGCTAAAATAGAAGCTAAAATCTAAATTAGGATAAAAAAACTCAGTAGATAAATTAGTCAAAAACGTTAGCATGTTGCTAAACTCAACTTTTTAAAATTACCACAAAGATGAAAACAAAGCAAATTAATATATTTAAAGGTTTGTTGCTAATCTACTTAAAACCTTGAAAGGCGAAGACTTTATTTCCTTTGGGACATATTTTGCTCTATATTTCAAAAATGATAAAGTTTATGAATACTATAAATACCAGCAGTGATGTCCTGAACGAGATGAACGTTTGATACTAAGACTGCTGAAACTCTGATTGAGTTTTTACGAGCTGAAAATGGTCCGGAGAGGAGCAGGAGAATTGGTTCTGTGTGAAAGCTGTGGTTTGGCAGGTGTTTTCTGCCGGATCCTCTCAGGTGCGGCCGTTCCTCCAGAACCCGGCAGGTGAAACGGCGCCCGCTGCTGCTCGTGCGGCGTAACGGGAGCTTCACTCTGATATTTATTTAGACGTTTCCTGCGAGTTGTCATTATCGCCGCGCCGATTAGTGTTTATTTCCTGCTGCGGAGGCCAGAATCTGAAGATCAAAGTGTGTTTGGGGGGGCGTGGGGGGAGGAATAATTGGTTTCCTCCTCAGTGATGACATCCCACCCATCGCCGTGGTAACCTCGTTAATGTGTGTGTGAGAGAGAGGTGCTTGTCGTGTCTCTGCGTAACAATGAAACACTTGTAATAATAAGGCTTTCATTTGTCACTATAAACAGAGAGTGTGCACGTGCACGTGTGTGTGTGTGTGTGCACGTGTGTGCGCACCAATCTGCTGGCAGACACTCGACATGGCTCTGCATAAACGAGCAGATTAAAGACGATCGGAGAGCTGCTTCACAGAAATGGCTTTCCTCTGTGCACGTCACACACATGCACACACGTGCACACACACGCCGGTAAATGGTTATCTGACTGTCAGAGTGTGTTAAAGCGGCTGTGAATCAGCCTTCATCACATTTATTTGTTATTGCAGAGATGGTGCGTGAGGAAGAGGAGAAATGAGGTGAAGAGAACGGAGAGAAAAACAGCCCAAAAAAAGGAAAGAATGAGCAGAAAACGAGATCAAGAAGAGATGAGAGCCACAAACAGGACAGGAAGGGAGGGAAGCGGGAAAACCGAGGATGCTGG
>NC_050530.1:4593664-4609309 GCF_002922805.2 Oryzias melastigma
CACACGCCCACCCACACACACACACACACACACACCCACACACACACACACAAGCTCATTAGTGACTTCAAACATCAGAGGTGGCGCTGCGGCGCTCCGCCGAGCGCAGGAACGAGCATCATCTCTCTGATCTGCTCTGTTTCAGGAGGTCCTGTTGAAGAGAGCGGCTGACCTGGTGGAGGCGCTCTACGGCATGCCGCACAACAACCAGGTAAACATGCAGCCGCACAACAACCAGGTAAACATGCAGAACCCAGAAACCCTCAGAACATCAGCTGTGACCTCCAGGGTCACACCACACTATAAAACCACGTTTGTTTTGGTGGTTCTCGACCTTCAAGAGTCGCTGGTGTCCAACATATTCTCTCTCTCCAAGTCGTCACATGGATGTTTGGTTAAGGACCCCGCCCCCTCCCCCCACGTCACATTTTGCCTTTTTCCATCCGGGCCTCAAACCAGAACCGGTCCATTACCACGACGCAGAGTGCACCAGTCCGTATCCGGTACTGCATCTGGTGGCGGGTTAGGGTACCGATACTGTGTTTGGTTACTGGTCCACTCCACGTCGAGGTACTGAACCGGTTCCGGTTTACACAAACCACACACGGTATCAGATGTAAACCGGTACTGTATCCGGTACCCCATCCAGTACCGAGCGCGATTCCAGACGCGGTACCTGACCCAAACCGGTACCAGATGCTGTACCGGGCGCAAACCGGTTAGGGTACCGGATGTGAACCGATACTGGGGTAGGATGCTAGTTCTGGATGCGTCCTGAGGACCAGTCCATGTCCGGTACCTCATCCGGTACAGCGTCCTGATGGTTGTGGACCCTTGATTTTACGAACAGTCAGCACGTCAAAAAGTTAATTAGTTAATTAGTGACATTAATTAGTTACGTTAATTAGTGACGTTAATTAGTAATTAACTGACATGGAGGAGTCCTTAACTAGACGTCCATATGTGACGACTTGGGGCTGAGATTGTGTTTGTCGTGTCAGATCTAATGAAGGTTTTGTGTTGAGATCCTTCAGTTTGAGAGACTCAGCCAATAGAAGCACCTCCTCTTTCTCCTCTTTCTCCTCTTTCTCCTCTTTCTCCTCTTTCTCCTCTTTCTCCTCCTTTATGAGTCAAAAGTAGTGATGGGAGTATTGATACTAAGGTGTTGAATGATACTGGTACTAAGATTATCAATGTACATCACCAGTCATTGTGTACTCTATTACTAATTAATGAATGAGAAAATAAAAGTTCAGGCGTCATGAGTTAGTGTTTTGGTTTGGACACCACACCCCCCACCCCAGTCCACAGGATATCAAACTGCTCCATTAGTCACATGACCGTGTGACTCCTCCCCCCTGGTGTTCCAAACAGGAAGTGGCTCCAAGAAGCCAAAATCCCATAGACTTCTATAGAGAAACAAACATCTGTTATCAGTCATTCTGTTGGTCAGAATAAGCATTCTTTGATACATTTTTAACACTTGATAATTGTCTTTTTTATATTTTTTTCTGTAGTTCAAGTTATTTAATCATGAACGGACCAATCACACGCCTCAATAGAAGTAGGTGGAGCCTGCTGGCCCCTATGACCGATGTTTCAAATGTTTCAAAGATTTGTTGTAGCTTTCAGGTGGTAGGAGTGTGGGATCCGACGAGCTCACTCCTGATTGGTGAGAGCGGTGAACGCATTCTCACTCCCGACTCATCATATATAGACATATGGTCGTCGGGCCTCCATGTCACTTTTTCAGATTTTGTGTGTCCCCATCTTGTTGGTTTTTTATGTCCTGGCTGTTCTCATTCCATCAAGGGCCATGAACCGGTACTGGTCCAAGGGCCGCTTGGTACCAGGCAACAGACAGCGAAAAACTGCATATACTAATCAGAGGTCCCCAGCATTCTGGACCAGTACCGTTATCCTAACCCGGTACTGGTACCTGTTCCGCATCTGTTACTGTGTCCAGTACCACGTCCTGAGGGACTGGAAGTGAGCAGTTTTCTGTGGATGATGTCAGACTGACGTCAGACTGAATGACTCCAAGTCTCATAAACAGTTGATGCTCAGGGTATCGGTTCTTGGATTTAAAAATACCTAAAAAAGAAAAACAATCTCATCAAAAGTTGCAACAATCTACCACCAGAGTGGCGCCATTCTGGGGAAAATGGCGTTTTTTGAGGCATGTCTCAGACAGAAATTAGATTTAAGTTAGGATGTTGGTCCTTTAGTCAAAGATCAAAAAAACGTTTTTGTTTCAATTATGAAGTGTTGTTGTCGGTCATGTGATCTATGCAGGAAATCATCCTAAAGCGAGCAGCAGACATCGCTGAAGCCCTCTACAGCGTTCCCCGAAACCACAACCAGATCCCTTCGCTCGGCAACACCACCTCGCACGGCATGATGGGAGTGAATTCCTTCAGCGGACAGCTGGCCGTCAATGTTTCTGAGACCACGCAAGGTGTGGCTCTGAGCGAGAGCGCCAAAGACACGACCTCCACGTCAGCTGACAGACGCTTCCTGTCTCTTTCAGTTGGTTACAGCAGAAACACCAGCAGCGTGTCGCCACGAGGATACGCCCCAAGCTCCACCCCTCAACAGAGTAACTATGGTAACACCGTCAGTAACAGCATGAACGGCTACGGCAACACTGGCATGCCAAACCTCGGAGTGGCGACGTCTCCTGGTTTCCTTAACGGCTCTTCTGCCAACTCCCCCTACGGCAGTAAGTATCAAGGTAAATCCTCCCGGTGCAACCACACCTGCAGACGTGTTCACACCATCCGGTCATACAGTCGATGGACCCGCACAATGTTGGCTTTTAGCCAAAATTTGAGTTTGTGCTGATGTTCTCAAACATGTTGGTCAACAGTTTATGTGCTGATGACACAACAGTCTGTTGACATAAAGGTGTAGAAGTTGGAGAACAGGAAGTGGTTTAGAGGGCGTGTCCTTCAAACGGGCAGGTAACCTATGAAGTTTGTTGTAAGGGCGGCGATGCGTTCACTGTCTGCGTGGCTGTAGGTAACTCAGCAGGTTTATACATCTACAGGACCTCTCTTAGATGAAAGTGCTTCACAAAAGTCAAAGAATCAAATCAACACAAACGGGAAATACGAACAATCATCTCAACGGAAGGACAAACAAAAGCCGTAGTCACGTGGATTCATACGGGCGGTTGACCCGAACGGTGCTGCAGGTTTTTGGGTTGTCATAAAGAAGCAGCTGTAACTTAAGGTGAGGACAGGTGTGTCTGTAGTTCCTTCAAGGCTCGTACGACCACCTCAATGGACCTCATTCAAACTGAACGTACCATTGTGCATAAGTGTATCATGAAGTATTGTTAAGAATATTGGAAGTTACACATACTTCTGACGTTCGGAGGACGCCGTCGTACAGTATTCTTACGTAATAAGGTGAGTATCCAGCAAAGCAATGTGGAGCCGTCTGGTTTCAAAGAAGCAGAAAATGTGGGTCTCAAACGGGTTTGTCTACAGTTTCTGTGGTGGCCCCACCAGTGTTTGCCCACATTGGCTTAAGTGGGGATTCGGTGGGTTAGCACGCTACGCTAGCATTCACCCAGTAGACAGCTGCACTTGCTAGCTCACAACAGCAGAGATTGCTAGCTTGATAGAGTTGAGATTGCTAGCATGCTATAGAGAAGCTAGCTTGCTTGCTAAAACAAAGACTACTAGCTTGATATAGTGGAGATATTTACCTTGCTGTAGAGGAGCTTGCTAGCTTGATAGAGTGTAGCTCGCTAACTCGCTGTAGAGGAGCTTGCTAACATGCTACAATGTCCATCAGGTGGCTGGCTAGCGTAGCGAGCTAACTCACCAAGTACTCACTTAAGCCAATGTGGACAAACCCATTCGGGATTTTCTGCCCACTTTGAAACCATATGGGCCACTTGGTCTTGCTGGCTGGGTACTGGCTCCATACTCATGGGTTCCTCTAGTGACTGGATTTCTTGGATTGAATGACCACAGTGAAAGACCCAGATCCAGTTTGTGTCCGTGCTCCATGTAAACCGGTTGAACTGGTTTGTCTCTGTGTTCCAGTCGTCCCGTCCAGTCCCACCATGGCCGTGTCCAACTGTAACTCCTCCCACGGAGTCTTCTCCTTCTCCACCGCTGTCAAACAGAAGAGCGCCTTCGCTCCCGTCGTCCGGCCTCCAACGTCCCCTCCCCCTCCCCCCAACTGTTCAGCCAACGGCGCCAACGGACTTCAAGGTAAACCTGCTCCCCTCTTCAGCCATCAATGAGTCCTTCAGATGAACAGCTATGATTGGACTCCTTCTAATGGTCTGAAAAAAGAGGAAACCTAAACTAATGTCCTCTAGAAATGACTTTTAAATGAAATTAATGACAAGGACTGATCAAATGGTTTGGTCTCGGGAACATTGGAATCCTGTCTCTGCTGTTGGCAGACGTTGTGGTTCTAACCTCTAAAGATGCAGATAAATCCCTTTTACATTTTAGGAAGATACTGACCAATGCTAGGGCACGGCAGACTCTACAGTAATGTGGGCTCTGCCGGGGTCTGTTGTGGAGAAGAGAGGGCCGAGTCAGAAGTCAGTTCCCTTCATTGTTCAGTTAATCAGTGTTTCTGGAGCTACGAGCAGTAAACAGTCAAGACGACGTTTATAAAAAATGAGCTTCTTCAGGCTGTCTGAGGTTTCCCTCGGTGAAGCTCAGACAGGAGGAACTTTGATTTCTCCACATCTAGAGGAGCCAGATGAGGCAGTCTGTCATTAATTACACACAAATTCTCCTATTGAAGAGTTGTGGGGAAATCCGACAAAAAAGTGGGACGATATGGAGAGACGATAAATGTTGGCCTGGAAAAGACTTGAAATCCTCCTGGAGAAGCTGGAGGAGATGGAGAGGGAAGTCTGGGATTCCTGACTGGCTGCTGCCGCTGTGATGGACTGGAGAACCGTCCAGGGAGTACCGGTCGGTGGGATAGGCTCCAGCATCCCTGTGACCCCAATTGGGATTAAAGTAAATTTAAAGGACGGACAGTTAGATGGATAATCTGACCGCGGCATTTCCTTAACCGCATCCCTAAAAGATGGATAGACAAATTTAATCAAACAAAAAAAAATCAAATGAGCAAAATACATTTTATTTCTAAAAAATTGAGAATTATTAAGAAAAAAATAGGATAACAGCAGGTTCTGGACTCCTGCAGAGGAAGTGAGAGGGTTTGAATTTGCTGTAATGTGAGTCAAGCAGCCGTTATCTCTGTAAACAACACAAACACACACACACAAACACACACTCACACACAAGGTAACCTGAGTCCTGTTAGTACTTCATGCAGAGTGACAGGCAATCCATGTTTTATTCACTACAACCCACAGATACATCATCAAACACACAAACGCACACACATTAGACACACACACACACTCTCTGGCAGGCAGTGTGTGTGATGTCAGTGTTTCTGACAGAGAGGTTTGTCGAGTGTTAAATATTCATGCTGCTCTCCGCCTTCGCCCAGGCAGAAAGGCCACAGAGTGTGTGCGTGTGTGTGTGTGTGTGTGTGTTTGTGTTTGTGCGTCGGTCCATTTGCAGGCTGCACAACATCACAGCGATGAGTAGATCCAGCGATTATTAATAGCTGCAGCAGAAACAGAACAGGGCCGCGGATCGTTCCGCCTTCAGAACCACAAAGTGAAGTTCTGATCGGAGACATCGTCCTGGTGTCAGCACAGGGGGGCGTCGGCCTCAAGGGGGCGCAGAACCATCGTTGGAGAGAAGTTCTGCTCGGCTCAACCGACTGCAGATGAAGACGATATATATGTGTGTGTGTGATTTGATGGATTAAAGAGCGTTCCTAATGATTCTTCTTCAAGTTTCTTTGCTGTTTGGATCTTCATCAGAAACACTGAAGAAGAAACTCCAGCTGGGATGATCTGCTTGTTCAATCCTCTGTAGATTCCACTTTATCTTCTTCATCACACACTTTTCTTTACAATGATCTGTTAAATCCGTTCATTTATCTATATCAGGAGTGTCAGACTTAATCTCACAAGCGGCCAAAATCCGAAACACACCTGAGGTCGCGGGCCGAACAGGATAAACATTTGTTGAACACTCTAAAACTACATTTTTAAAACTTTAAAAGTTTAACTTTTTATAATAATTATGACCTTAAACTTAGGTTAGCCAAAACAGCTAGCATGTAGCTGAAATATTAGCTAAACTTCAATACACCCTAAAAAATCTTCAGTCAGAAAAGCTATATTATGAATTAATTATGAATAATAAAAAGGCAGGAATATAATTCCAGAACAATTTAAACCTTAAATAGCTTTCAATATTTTACTGTCCATAAAAATATATTTTGTCAAAAATTATACAAGTTAGAAATGAGCTCAAGATAACATCGGGTCATTAATAACAATAAAATAAGATGATCTGGAACCTTAACAGGAGAAATGTTCTCAAAGTTCTACACATGAAGGAAAACGATCAGTAAAGCTCAAGATCCTGTATAAAAGCAAGAAAGATAAAATAATCCTAAATCTTATAATACAAGACATTCCAGGAACTCCAGAGTTTAATCCTAATCCTGAGTTCACACCAAGCAGGATTCGGACAACAAAGTGGCGTCTGTCGATTCTCAACGCTCATCCTTCTTAAACCTGTGGGCGGAGCTACCATCAAAAGTTTTTAGCCTCTTGATCTTGGAAGATCCGGATGATGTTGAGAGATCAGATTGAGTTTACAAACTCATCTGTAATCCCGTCTCCACATCTGGGTTCATGAGATCATTCAGAGCTTCAGCATCTACTGTAGCAGCGTCTGAATGACGGACGCTTTCAGCGGTACTTCTGTCTCTCTGTGACCCGGGCTGACGACTTCCTGTCCCGCATTAGTCCGAGGAGGGAAAAAAATGAGAATAAATTCAGAGGGATTTTTTATTAGAAAAACATCTTAAGGTTCAAGAGGAAACGATCAGATTCTCCTCCATGTTGGTGTTAACTCCACCCACCTATGACATCATCAACAGGTCACAGGACAAAGCTTAATTCCTGATTGCTAAAGTTCAGAAATGTGAACTCTGACCGCTCGATGAAAGTGTTTCCATGTGTCAGAGTTGTTGATGTGTTGAGGAACCATAAGACGCGCCACAGGACCTCCGTCTGAACCTCGACTTGAGACGGAAACGTTGAGCAGCTCAGAATCTCCTCTGATCCGGTCGAACATCAGCAGAAATGTCTGTTCTTCTGCTCTCTCATGATGGTCATTCCTCTTGTCTCCCTGCAGCCATGTCCGGACTCGTCGTCCCGCAGATGTAGACCTCTCTACACCGTCCTCACCTGTTTCGCCACAAGCACATATCACCTCAGAGGGGGGGGCAGGGCCTCGGGATGTGGAGCCGACCACTCAGAGCAATCCTGTCGATGTTGTCTGTCCCTGATTGGACAAAACCTGTGCTCCATCATGAAGACCAGGACGTTCTGAACAACAGTTTTCTGCAGGAGCCTCAGCTCCCGTTATATAGGACCTGTGACGGGGGAGGGGTAACGTCCCCCCATCCCCTAAAACCACTTCCTCTGATTGTGAATTTGTGAGAGAAAATACTTAAAGGCCTCAAATGACCAATAAACAGGACAGATGCCAAACATCTGAGGGTTTACAGGAAGTCTGGAGTCAAGAGGAAAACGGAAACAAGAAACTTCTGGAAGTCCAACTGGAATCTGGAGTTTTAGCGTTTCTCAGAAGGAGACGGTCAGGGAGACGTGAAGGACCGAGGACAACGGACATCTGGTGGTGGAAGCAGCTCCAAAGCCGTTCATTTTAGGCCTCGTTTCCACCGAGCGGTCCGGTCCGGTAAGGTACGGTCCAGTTCATTCTGGTGGGCGTTTCCATTGAGCATTTTGTCTTCATGGCGCTAGCGGACCGCTAGCTCACCCCGTATCGCAGCGTCACCAAGGATGGTCAGGAACATTTCAGTTCCACCACAGATCAGTCCTCGCTGCTGTTCGCAGACGTTTTCAGTATAAACTCGTGACCAAAACAAAGGTTGGAAACGTTAGCTTAAATCAGAGATAGACGGGTTCTTTCTTATGTTGTCATCACTTTCTGCCAATCAGTGGGCAGAAACAGTGGCTCCGCCCCAACCGTTCTGTTCCACTTTTGATGGGCCCCCAAGAGGTAGAGGTCGGTACTGTATAATGGGTCCATTTATCAATGGAAACGCTCAAAATACCGGACCGGACTGCTAAGAGGAAAGAAGGCTTTAGGGCACATTCAGGTGTTTGGTACACCTGTGATCCAAACTAGGATCTCTTATACTCATTGACCCTATATGAGAACTGGACTCAGTGACCCCACCCCCTCACCTTCCAAACAGGAAGTACCTGCTGGCTTCTAGAAGCCACAATCCCAGAGACTTCTATAGTGAAATAAACAGCTGTTCTTCAGTCATTCTGTTGGTCAGAATTAAACATTCTGGCTCTGATATCTTTTAGTTAATCCTCATTTTCTTATTTTTTATAAGCAGGCCAATCAGATGCCTCAATAAAAGTAGGCGGAGCCTTCTGGCCCCCGCGTCCAATATTTCCTGTAGCCTGCTTTCAAGTGCTCACTCCTGATTGGTGAGAGTGGTTACCATAGAAACGATGACTCAGACCCACTCGGTCCAATCACTGACCAATACCGGCTCCAACATGGAGACGCCCGTAATGTGGAAAAAATGGCAAATGTATTGGCCTCATTTGGTTGGAGCCAGAAGTGAACCGTTTCAATGGATGACATCACACTCACTCTGTCCAGTTCTCATACACAGTCAGTGGTTTTGTTGGGTATTCCACTTTCATGTAGCAGGTATACAAACTCACCTGAACTGAGAGAACTCTGGATGAGCAGAACTTCAACTGATCAAGACGGACAAGGCCAGTTCAGCGAGAATCTGAAGAAAACGTGGAGACAAAGTACAAACCTTAATTACGTTTCATATTTTTTCTTCTTCTTGTCTTTTATTTTCTGCCCTGATAAGATCTTCTTCTTTCTACAAATGCAATAGTTTTTCTGCTGGTTCGGTCCACTTCACTCGTTGAGTTTCACATTATTGAAGTATAAGTTCGTGGACTCGCATCCCGCGACCTGCTAGCGAGTCCTCGACTTTTGTCAAAATGCTCGTCTTGAAAAGCTGATTCATTTGAGGCCTTTAACGGAATCACAACCGAAGCTCACAGATTTGTGGAAGCACAAACTGTAAAAAAAAGAAAAAAGAATCTTTTGTCTTTACTAACCCCGCCTACTGTTCACAAAGCTCCGCCCCTTTTGTCTTTTCTTTGTGCTTGCACTGTAAAACCAAGTCTTGCATTCTGGCGCTGCTGTTACCGTCTGTCTCCTTGTTCAAAGTTGTCTTTCTTGACCTAGCCCCACCCACTCCCCCATGCCCCGCCCTCAGCACCAGAGCCCCACCCCCATGTTCTCTCTGTGGGTTTTGTGAATTTTGCCAAAATTGTAGCTGGCTGAATATTTACACGTCACTGTGGTTGAAGACACGCCGTCACAGAGGAAACCTGCGTTTGTATCATACAGAGGATAAATACAGTATTTATACTGGACAGTTTTTGTAAAAATGGATGTTTGTCATGTTGTTGTCATGCAGTTTCAAGTCTGTGTGTGTCTGTGGTGGTGCCACACTGAAGAGCAACCATTGTTTTGTATCGGAGACAAAAAGTCTTCACACATTTGTAGAGCTGTCAATCAAAGTTGATGTCAAACCAGATCCACTGTTGGGGTTTCAATGTGACTTTTGTTTTACGACCATCCAGAGATGGTTTCTTCACACGGAATAAAGTCAGCAGGATGTTCTGATGGCTGAACGGGTTCACCTGAATGTTTGATCATCATTAAAAAGAGGCCTCCTGTCCACTTCAGTCCAGTCTGTAGATCTGTGTCCCTCCGTTCACAAACTCCTGAAGGACAGGAACACATCCTAGTTTTATGGAGCAGTAGTTCGTTTTTCCTCACGTAGATTTCGGGGGAGGTTCTGTGGACCACAACAAATCCAAACTCTGAGTCTCCTAAACGTTGCAGAAATCCCCAAAATCCGATCTAAACACTCCATGACCCTGCAGACTTCAGCGGTCTCCGTCCCAGCTCCAGTTTCGGTGGTCTTGAATCTACGAGCCAGTGTGCTAAACCAACCAAAGCGATGCTCCGTTCTCCTGAACTAACGTTCTAAAGTCCTGATCCAACATCCGACTTCCCGATGAGGGATGGGTTCTGTTTGAAGGGTATCAGGTTCCAAACTGGTATTTCTAAAATGGTTCCGGTCCCTAAACCAGGAGTGTCCAAATCCAGGAGGACCGGTGTTCTACATGCTTTAGAAACCAACCTGCCATCGAAGTCCCTTATTGGCTGAACACACCTGATCCAGCCAATCAACAGCAGACATGGCAGAGTCTCCAGAAAACCAGCCGGAGGCCTGGATCTGGACCCCCCCGGCCTAAACGGGGCTCAATCACGGCTTGTGAAATACAAAAATAACAACTTTATTCCAAAACAACCACTGTACTTCTGTTTCCACAAACACTAAAGAAAAACACGCTGATCACAGTTCTAACACAAATAACAGCTAAAGCTTCACGCGGGATCTGATGTTGGACTGTGGAAAAAGTGAACAAAATAATGAAGCTCAGAGACGAGAGTTTGTCCAGCATCAGCGTTAGCTTCTGCACTGCATCTCCCATAATGCATTGGGTTAAAGTGAAAGCACTTCTGCACTATGCTACTAATATAAAACTATTTATCTACCCAAAATAAATAAAATATTTTTGTTAAAGTTACATTTTGTATTAAGACAAAATAAAAAATCCTAAAACTTCAAAATGTTCACTTTTTGTGTTGTTACAATTGAACATAAACATGAACATAATGTATTTTTTGTGTGTAAAAAACAAGCATGTTGTACAGAAATATATCAAAAGTAGACATTAAAGTTTTTTGTGATGTCACATAAAATAGCATATTAATAAATGAATAGAGGGGAAACCAACTACTTGAGCAAATTTTCAACTAAGTTGAAAATGATTATTGAAAACTATCACAACTTTTATTACAACATTTGGGTAAAACAGCCGCAACTTCCAGTTTTTCTGCCTGAATTATTACAAAATATTGTCGTGAGATTGTGGAGGGACTGAACCTCAATACGGACTGTAGAGTTTCTCCTGTTTGACATATTTGGATGCAGGTGTGCTGCAGAATTATTGTCAAGGTAAATGTTGGACATACTCTGCTCCAGAGCACTGAAGACACTTCATCTCCCAGCAACCCCAGCGCACACTTCCCAGATGCTGCTCAGCTGACTCTCATTAAGATTCACCACAGGACGCGTAAGCAGCACGAAGAGCCAGACTCAGTGCGAAGTATTGTTTGTGCCATCCTGCCTGCATTACTGAGCGTTTCTACCTGCACCTGATCTTCTGGTTCTGACCCGGTTTATTTCCTGCTGCCTGCCCTGACCCTCACCTGGACTCTGACACCTCTACTCTCTTCTTGGATGATCTCATGCTTGGGATTGACCTCTGCCTGTCTGATCCTGATTCAGCTCCGTGGACTTTCAGCTGTTCTTCGCTCCTTCCTGAACTAACAAACGTGGAACCAGCTGTCTGCCCGTTAGTGACGCATAGGGAGGAGCCACAGAGGTAGGAAATGAATTTGGATTCGGCCTAACTCCAGCCTACTCTAGTCATGTGACATTTTCACACAGCTGACCGTTTAACATTCTGCACAGACGGAAGCTCCGCCCCTCATTTGTCGTTATCTTCTTCGGTTCTGCTCTGGAAGGATTATTAAAGCCTGTTTTCCCGCTAAGAAACGATTAACGGCCCCGCCGACACAAAAGCACAAACAGGAAGTGATTAAGATGAATCTCCGATAACCTGAAAACCTCATTATGAAACACCGTTTTATTTGTTTCGTTTCCCTTCCGCTCCGTTCAGCTTTGAATGGATTCCCAGCTCAACTGTGTCCGATTTCATGACTCAAACATGAAACTTTGGTCCAGACGGTTCTGGACGGGTCTCTGCAGGACCCAGAAGGCCTCATTTCCCATAGAACAGAGGTGTCAAACTCAATCACTCAAGGACCCAAAATCCAAAACACACCGTAGGTCGCGGGCCGAACAGGATAAACATTTATTAAACACTCTAAAACTACATTTTTAAAACTTTAAAACTGTAACTTTTTAACATAATTATGAACTAGATATATAGCTTTACCTGTGATAATCCTAGTGTGAATCCTGGAAGCTGAATTTGGCTGCTGAAGATGATAGTGCTGATAGCTGAAATCACTGAAGCTGATAGCAGCTAAAACTTTAGCTAAATGTCAAATTTGCCTTAAAAAAATTTCAGGTCAGCCAAAACAGCTAGTATGTAGCTGAAAATAAAGCTGAAAAAAGCTATCAGAATGCTAAATTTTAAAACTTTCAAACTGTAACTCTTTAACATAGTTATGAACAATAAAAAGTCAGGAATATTATTCCAGAATAAATCAACTTAAACCTTAAATAACTTTCAATATTTTACTCTCTATAAAAATATATTTTGTCACAATTATACAAGTTAGAAATGAGCTTAAGATAACATCGGGTCATTAATAACAATAAAATAAAATGATCTGGAGGGCCGGATAGAATCAAATTTACTCTATTTTGTGTTTGGAAGCAGCAGAACATAAAATGAAGATCAGAATCCGATCTGAGCCGTTCCTCCAGTGGTCAGACGTCTGTTTTGTTCCTCTACAGCACACACACACACTCAGACCTGGGGCTCTGGGGCTCCCCGAGGACCTGATTGAGAGCGGCGAGCTCCGGTTGCCGTGGCAGCAGCAGCTCCCCTCCTCCATCCACATGTTTCCTCTTTCCTTTGTTGTCCTCGTTCTCCTTCCGCGGTCACACCTGAGCTGCAGCACACAGGTGAGTCTCTGCTGTCACAGGTTCTGGTTCTGCTCCTGAGCGTTCCTCGGCCTGTTCTGATGCTCTGGGTCCGACCTGAACACCCCCAGGACGCTGACCGGGACCGCGTCGACCGCCGTGGTCAGCAGGGGGCGCTGTGGGAAATGTGTTTGGGGATCATTTTATTTGTAAATTTGATCATTATTTTTATGATGATTTGCTTTTGTATGCAAGAAGTGACGGCAGAACAGTGTAAACACCTTTTTCTTTAAATGTTTAAAAGTTCAAGAATTCACATTATATTTTATTTTACTTAAATTCATTAAAATTCTGTTTTTTTCCTTTTGAACTATTGGTTAATAGTTTTTACTTTTCTAAAGATGTTTTAATAAATATTTTGTAGGATTGACTCTTTCTACGTCTTTTACAAAACAAATCTAAAAGATTTTTTTTTGGTTTTTTAAATTGGTTAAAATGTTTTAAAAGTAAAGGAGAAAAGCAGCTCATGTCGCTTCTCTCCTTCAGAATCGACTGGAATCATCGTGTTAACATCTGAAAGTCTCAGTATGTTAAGAGTTTGTGTTTGGGTGTTAAAGGTTAATAAAGATCTGCCGGATATTTTACTACGTTTTTGTTCTTTGAAAATTAAATTGAATATCTGATATTATGACAAATGTAAGAATAAACCTGTGAATCTTACTGTCCAAAGGGTGAAGAAGAGCTTCAGGGGTGGAAATGTTAGAAAAGTTCACAAAATGTCTGACGCTCTTCAATTAACCTAAATAGAGAAGTCATTTGTAATAAAAAAGTTTATTTTTTTTCAACAAAGATTTTTTTTTTTTTTTTAATAAATCCTAAGTTTTAACCTTCAAATCCCACCAGAACGTGGATTTCTGGTTCAAGTTCTTCTCTGTGAAGAACCAAGTCAAATCCACAGTCTAAAATGGTCGAGTTCTCTGCAGGTCTTCGTAATAACTCGAAGAACTCGTGGTGTTTAGTCTGATCTCAGGTCAGTTTCTGGCAGAACAAACCAACATGAGAAAAGCGGGACTGTTTCTCAGACTGATGCTCTCCATTACCGCCGGTCGATCCACGACCTTTCGATCGGCAGGAATCCATCGTCATTGACGTGCTGGAGCTGTGTGTGTGCACGTGTGTGTGTGCACGTGTGTGTGTGACCTCTCTAATCGTCCACTCCGGCGGTTTCATCAGCTGTTAGGAAGGTGTGTGCGAGTGTCACGCTGTGTGTGCGCTGCAGCCGGATCCGGCTCGTTAACGAGACCGTTTCCTCATCTGCTGCTCGATTGGATCGTTTGAACCCACCTGACCCCTCCCCCTCTAAACAAAAACTTTTAGACGTTCAGAGAAAGTTTCTTCGATCTTCCTGGAGTTCTGCTCCTGCATCTGTCAGAGGGTGAAGAACAGGAAGGAGATCGAAAAACGGAGGAATTTAATGAATTCGTTTCAACATAACAGAAGAAAAATGATCCAAACAATAAAAAAAACTTTAAAGTAGATGTTTGAAGTAAAACACACTCAGTATTCATGATATTTATCGGCTGAACTCAAACACACCGATGGGGTTCAATGAACTAAAACAGAAACGATGATTAAGAATTTAAGGATGCATTTGTCCCGGTCCAGGTCCTGAACCGTACGTTTGGTCTGTATTCAGACTGAAGTCGACCAGAGTTTTCTGTTCTGGACCAAAACCTGTAAACAAAACCATGTGACTGAAGACCTCTTCAGTGATTGGCCAGCAGTTAGGGGTCAAAACAAAAGAGAATGATGGAGGAGCTGCAGGTTTCAAGTCTTTGCAGGACTTTTTAGTTTGTTGTTTTGCAGTTTTAAGTGTCTGTATGAAGGTCATGATCCAAGACGGTGACTGAGGACGCTGTGAGGTGATCCATGTTTAATCAATCAATCAACTTTATTAATCCCCTGGGGGAAATTCATTATGACAGACAGATTGTTGGGAAAACATTGAGAAATAACGTGGATCGTGTAAATTGTTGTAATGAGCCTGCGTTCATCCGACCACGTTACAATGAGCTGCTGCTGCATTACCGCCCCATGTTCATCCAATGATGACCAGCTACGGTGGCCATTTTGGTCCAGTTATTCCAGTGTCAGCAGGGACCGTATTCATGTTGAGGAATCTCAGTGAACCAATCAGTTCAGTCTGACTGGAAACAGAGACCATCTCAGAGAGAGCGGTTCCTGTACCGGAACCAGAGTCCACCTGCATGGATTCAGACTGAAAATGAGTTCTGGATTATTTTAGGAAACAAACTTTGGTTCACTTTAGGACAGGGGTATCAAACTCAATCCTACAAGAGGCCACAATTCAAAAGACACTTTAGGTCACGGGGCGAACAGGATAAATGTTTATTGAACACTCTAAAACTACATTTTTAAAACTTTAAAACCATAACTTTTAACATAATTATGAACTAGATATGCAGCATTACCTGTGATAATGATAGTGATAGTATGCTGGAAGCTGAATTTATAGCTAAAAACATTGAAGCTGATGGCCAGCAAAAATATTAGCCTAAAGACAAATTACCCTAAAAAAATAAAAATAAATTATATTAACAAAAACAGCTAGCATGTAGCTGAAATATTAGCATAGATCAGGGGTCTCAAACTCGCGGCCCGCGGGCCATTTGCGGCCCGCAGGATGATGATTTGCGGCCCCCGTCTTCATATGAAAGA
>NC_050530.1:4609714-4618864 GCF_002922805.2 Oryzias melastigma
ATAATTATGTTAATCAACAATTCAAAAGTGATGGCTGATTTTGATTGTTTAATTTTCATTTTTTTACATTTATTTATTGTTACTTTTTAAAGTTTCGAGTGATTTCAGTGAGAATTGTGGGTTTGTCCTTCTTTAACTGAAGGGTACCAACACTTTAGTCCACCACTGAAGGTCAGATTTATTTATTGTGAGGAGAATTCTACAAAAATCTACATAAAATGAAATCCTTCAAAGAATTTCTCGTTACCGGGGCTTCTCTCTGAAGGAGACGCCGCCTGTAGTGGCCCCCCGGCTGATTTGAGTTTGAGACCCCTGGCATAGATGGATCAGATATTTGGCCTGATGAACACTGATGTCTCCGTTCTCACAGGAGAAATGTTTGAAGGACATTTTTTGTGATTCATTCAAAGACAAAACGACACAAACTCTGAATGAGCAGCAAAAGACTTTCTAGAAATCCTCCGTCGGCTGAAGTTTTAAAGCCGTCGTGCGTTCGGTTCCCGCCGGTTTGTTATCTGGCAGAAACACGAGTGAACCCCAGCAGAACCCGAGTCTGCTCGCCGCTCCACTGAGACTCCGGTTCCCCCAGTTCCACGACTGGAGTCACTTCCACCGAGACAAGCGCCGTCTGCGGATCAATCGGCCAATCGCGTCTGCAGCCGCTGCGCCAAAGCCGTGGCGGGGGAGGGGCCACTCCCAGAGGGCAGCCATGTTTGTTGATTGAACTAAAACAAGACAAACAAAGAGACAAAACAAACTAATTACCGGCAAACAAACCTGATGGCTGAGCGCGCTAACGAGGCTTAACGAGGTCACTCGGTGTTTACACACACCGCCGTGTGTTTGTGTGTTTATGAGCGCGCCGCCACGGCGAGATAAGATCCTGAAACGTGAATTACTCATTTACATTTGACCTGTGAGCCGTTCCTGTCGGAGGATGGCGTTCAGGCTGAAACACGCAGAGCTGGATCCTCTGATGGACACAGAATGAAACCAGACACGGCACAACAACAACTCACCTCACCTGCATACCTCTGCTGTGGTCACATGACCTGGCTCCATGACCCCCCCACACCCCCACAGCCACACACTCTATAAATAAGACCTCCAAACCACACTCAGGTGTTATTGATCGCTCATTGATGTGTGTTTGTTAGTGTTGCTGCTCTGAGGTCACAGGTATTGATGGAGATACGGGGGGGGGGGTAATTAAATGAAGTCTTTAACAAAAATGATCAATCAAATGTCATCTTCTGAGACTAAAATGTTGCTGATGTTTAGTCTCGTCATTGGCAGACTTTTAAGAAGGTCCAAAAGTTACAAAGCAAACTTTCAGGAGGGAGGTGTTCTCAAATATTAACACCATCTTAAAGAAGGAGGTGTCCTCCAATAGCAGCACCACCTTTAGGAGGGAGGTGTCCTCCCATAGAAGCACCTCCTTCAGGAGGGAGGTGTCCTCCAATAGCAACACCTCCTTAAAGAAGGAGGTGTCCTCCCATAGAAGCACCTCCTTCAGGAGGGAGGTGTCCTCCAATAGCAACACCTCCTTCAGGAGGGAGGTGTTCTCAAATATTAACACCACCTTAAAGAAGGAGGTGTCCTCCAATAGAAACACCTCCTTCAGGAGGGAGGTGTCCTCCCATAGAAGCACCTCCTTCAGGAGGGAGGTGTCCTCCAATAGAAGCACCACTGGTCATAATCACGTAAAGCTTGACTCAGCATAAACTCAGGTGAGTTCACAGGAGAAGCTTAGAAATCAAGAAATGTTTTTCCTGATTCTCTTGCTGACAGAAAGTTCTCTTCACTGAAAGTTTTGAACGGATCATTTCAACAGAAAAAATGTGAGAACTTTTAAGATTAAAAAATCTATATTTTGTTGGAATTGATATCCAGTGTGCATGTGTTTCCTTTTATTGAATAAAAAAAAAAGACTCCAATACTGAGCCCTGAGGTCCACCATGATAGTCAGAAGCATCAAGAAGTTTCCTTTTGCACCCTCAAGTGTGCCCAAACTGTGACCAGAAGCTGCTGTAACAGACATAAAAAATACCAATAAATACGATTATTCAGAGTAATGGACTCATTGATCTGCTCAAACCTTCAGAACTGAAGATGTCACACTAAATAAAACCCTCTTTGAACTGTTGGAACGGTTCACAATTCAACCGTTTCTCAATTCTGAGCCAGAAAAAAAGCTGCATATCAGCACGAAACTGCTTTTGTCCAAGTCAGAGTGAGTTGGAATTTTCGTTTGAAGATTCCTGATAGTCGGTTGTTTTCCGGGTTAAAGACAATGTTTTCTAAGACCTCGAACAGATGAGACCTCTCTTCATATCTGAGGAACTAGAGGATTTACAGAAGGATCGGGAACAGTCCGGCTCAAAAACAGAAACTCAAACACGTTTGTGTGAGTTTGCTGCTAATCCTGGTTAAATTAATGAGGAGAAAGTTAATTTGTGGTTTTGACCCTTCTCCACTCAGAACAAGGATGACACAGATCTACAAGCACCTGAACGCACACAAGAATCTTTTCCATTCTGAACATCTTGTGTCTTTAATCTTTCTCATTATTTCTGTCCTCACCGACGACAGACTCACCATTTCAGCTGAATGGATCTTTGTTGATCAGGACTGATCTGCACGGCTCTTTAGATGAAGACACAACGTTCTGACTCTGTAGACAACACAGAACCAGATCACCACCATGAAAAACAGCTTTTTTAAGATCGATCTCCAGTTTGGAGGCCAGAAGAAACGGTTTCCACATTTGTCTTGGGCTCCTCTGTCCACACAGTCCGTTCTGTCTCCTCTGGGATGAAGATGTTGTTTCCATGAACATCATCAGCAAATGAAGACAAAACGCTTCAGTCGGAACAAACCGGAGCTTCTTCACAAATGAAAGCTCAGCCGGAGTCTGCAGTAATTAGAGCGGCTGCTTCATTAGTCTCAGAGGAAGACTTTCTTTGTATGGAAATGAGATGAAATCCAGTTTGTGTCGACTCCAGATTCACTTTATTGTGAGCAGAGAAACACAACAGACACACAAAGACTGAACCTGCTGCTGATTTCAGACCCACAACACACTGACGTCCTCCAACAGCCGACAGACTCTCTGGAGGTTTGGACACTAAAACATACAAACTTACAACACAAACAGCATCAAAATGAAAAGTGCTGTCAGTCTGAGTCACTGCTGGACATACGAAGACGCACAAAGAGGAGTGGAGATTGTTGAATAATGAGACTCTTGTTTCAAACTTAACACTTCAAACATCTTACAGCAACAAGAAAACATGTAGTGAGTCTACGATAAACTGAACTGAATGATCAGCGACTCACAAAGACACAATCTCAAGTGTGAGGTCGCTTCTGACATGAAACTGAACCGCAGATCCTAAAAACCCAGAAAACTATCTCAAAGTACGGCGTCAGAATCTGTTAGAAATGTGTGAAGCTCAGCATAAAAATATGGACAACGACACAAGAGTCCCGGAAACATAAAGGCAGATTTTCCAGATCCAGTGACAACCGGATCTCATGAACCCAGAAGCTGAAGGTCTAAGATCAGTCTGATCCAAACTCATCAACAGAACCATGAACAGCTATAAACGAAGTGACTCCATTTGAACCTGTGAACAAAACCACAACATCATCAGCAAACAGGAAGACACGGTCCATCCAGGAGGATGGTTTCATGGACATTTGGCTCGATTCCTGGAAGCTATGAGTCGGATCACGTGATCGTCTGCGATCCAGACCCCCGTCTAAAGTGGAGGAGGACGTCGTGAAACTTCCTGTTTGGGGAAAAATGTTCTTCGACTCCCCAATGTGTGTTGGAGAGCTTCCTCACCATTTTACTTATCTGTCTCCCCAATGTTGAGGATCACACGTGTCAAAGTCGAGGCCCGGGGGCCGGATCCGGCCCTCCAGATCATTTTATTTTATTGTTATTAATGACCAGATGTTATCTTGTGTTTATTTCTAACTTGTATAATTTTGACAAAATATATCTTTAAGAAGAGTAGAATATTAAAGTTATTTAAGGTTTAAGTTGATTTATTCTGGAGTAATATTCCTGCATTTTTATTATTTATAATTATGTTTAAAAAGTTACAGTTAGAAAGTTTTAAAATTGTCATTCTGCAGCTTTGGACTATTTTGGCATTTAATAAGATTTTTTAGGCTATTTTGGAGTTTAGATAATATTTCAGCTACATGCTAGCTGTTTTAGCTAACCAAGTTTTATTTTATTATTTTTTTAAGCTCATTTTTCATTTATCTAATATTTTAGCTGTCTATCAGCTTCAACATTTTTAGCAGCCAAATTCATCTTCCAGCATTCACACTAGAATTATCACAGGTAATGCTATATATCTAGTTCATAATTATATTAAAATGTTACGGTTTTGACGTTTTAAAATATAGTTTTAGAGTGTTTAATAAATGTTTATCCTGTTTGACCTCAGGTGTGTTTTGGATTTTGTCCCCCCGTGTGATTGAGTCTGACACTCCTGTCATAGAGGATGAGGATCAATTCCTTACTTTTGGTCAAGCAGGTGACGGAGACTTTGAGTCCATGGCGAAGAAGACTGTATACCTCCTGTGTGAAGGTTGGACATCATCAGTCGCTGAAGGACATGAAATCTTCAAAGTGGGCGGAGGTTTTTGGCACAGACCGGACTCCAGAATCATTTGTTCAAGTTTTGAGAAACGAGCAGCTGATCTCCAGAGGAGAGATGTTCATGGTGCCAGATGACAGATACAAAGTTCACTTTGTTACAACTCAATCAGAGAAGAGTGATTTCTGTGGGACGTCTGAAGCTCTTCCACACTTGGTGATTCAGAGCATCAGGCTAGAGGGTTAGTTTAAGGTTGTATAAGATCAGAGTTTCAGGGTCAGGAGGTCTTTTGTTTCCTAATGTTTGTTTGGTCCAAAGTAAACATGAACACTTATTAATGTTATTTTTGGAACAGCGAAACTTGGTTAACGCGAAAGAACTTTGGTTGTGTTAATGAATCGTTTTTTTCTTTACTGAAAAGCCGTTTGAAGGTTGAATTTTCTTATTTTAAGTTGATCTGTGACCTTCAAAAGTTTAAATGTACGTGAGTCTGGAGGGAGTTCTGTGTCGTGTTGGGGATGAAGATAACATCCTGTTTCATTTCTGATTACTTCACTGGTTTACACACTTATTTGCTCGGCTAGTTTTTGATTTTTTTCCATCTTTTATTCTAATGTAGTGTCCTTGTTTTAATGTGATTCATTGCAGGACTGTAAATTCTAATTCTTTTTCTTTCTTTCAGCAGCATTTCTTCACTTCTTGATGTTTCTAATGTTTATCTGAGTCTCATTGATACTAACTTGTGTTTTTTTGCAACAGTTTCCCCACATTCTGTCACCTCCTTTGGTTTTTCTGTCGGTTCTTCTGATCCTTCCAGGTTCTCTCCTTTCTTTTGTGGTTCCTATCACGACCTAAAGTCTTTCCCTCTGTAAAGAAAAGCTTTTTGTTCTGCAGCGTTTTGCTTGTTCTGTAGTTCTGAAAGTTTTAAGGAAACTGTTTGAGGAATATTTTGGGAATCCGGATGACCTTTAGATCTGAGTCCGTTGTCTGGAGCTGCAGAGAAACTCCACAAAGTGCTGATGTCGTCCGGTTCCTCCGCCGCTCCATCGCCTCCTCCATCGCAGAGCTGTTTTTCCGGATGCATCCGCTGATAAAACGTGGACGAGGAGCAGACTGGGCCTGTCAGAGCAGCTCTAATCTAATAACTCTGCTCCTGCATCTTTCTGCTGATTGTTTCTGCACCTCAGTTATTATTTTGCTCCTCACTTATAAAACTTGTGCAGCCTCACAGCTGATAAATAGCAGGTGATGGATGTCGGCTCCTCCAACCGGCACTCCACTCCAACATGAAAAAGAGAAAGACTATTATTTCTTATCATCTTCTTAACATTATAAGCAGTGGAGTGTTATCAGGGGAGCAGAGAGGAGGTGCTCTGATAGACTGTCACCTCCTCTCCTCTGATAGCATCACGCAGAGATGAGAGGGGGTGGACGAGTGAGGGGGGGGAGGCTGAATGACAGACATATTACCGCCGTGGAAGATTTGAGCTGTGATTTCCTTCATGACAAATGACCCAGTGAGGAGCGGAGCAGGGGAGGAGGTGTGGACAGCAGACGGGCTGACAGCTCAAATTATAGCAGCAAATATCATGGAATCTGCAGTTTTCTGCAGGACTCGGCTTGACCTCCCGCGCAGGAAACGCTCCGAGTCAAAGTTTGTTCTGATCTGCTGAGCACGAGGAGCTGGCTCCTGCAGCGGGAGGACGAAACCTGCCGTCAGCGGCGGTGAATCCGCTGTGCTGAGACCGGCTCTGGAGAAGATGAACCTCCTCAGACGAGGAGGGAAGAGGAGCAGATTCATGAATCCAGTTTGGTCATTTAGCCAAACTGTTGAAGCTTTTGTCCACATCAATCCGCTTGATAACTTTCATGATGCGTTCACATCAGGCTCAGATGGGCTTTAATGAAAGATCTATGTTAACATTCGGATGTGACGCCACTCAAGTTTTTAAAGACCAACTCCTATAAAAAATCATCTATCTGGTGTTTTTAACATGTTCTTGTAGCATTTTTCTTTCATAATAGAGCAGAGATTTAACCTTTTTTGAGCCAAGGTACAATTTTACCTTGAAAAAAATCCTGCAGCACACCAGCATCCAAAAATGTAATAAATGAGAAACTCTCTAGTCTGGACTGATGTACAACAGGCTTTTTTTTATAAATAATTGGGACAGAAAAAGTTGAACGTTGCAGCTGTTCTTCCTGAATGTAACAAAAGCTGCGACAGTTTACTATAATAATTGTCAACTCATTTAGTTGACAATTTTCCCAGCTAGTTACTTTTGCCACCAGTTTATAAATATAATATATTTTATGTATGTATCCGACCTGCAGGAACCCAAGAAATGGTCACAGTTTGGACGGACTTCTCGTCTTCATCCATCCGTCTTCTCCAGCTAAAGACCTCTTGAAGCTTGTGGGTCAGGCTGATGCTGAAGGACTTCAGTCGTCATTTCTCCGTTTCTTATTAACTCTGTAGACAAACCAGCAGATCTCAGGACCTGCAGGATCACTGCTGACACGCGAGCAGGTCATCTGTGACTTAAGTCCATCATCCAGGTCATTAGGCCTCATTTGGATCAGTTTTCTCCCAGCGAGAAGCTCCGCCCCCTCATGAATCAGTAAACCTTTTCATAATTGATGCAGATAAAAGTGATGATCGCTGTCCAAATGTCACTTCAACACGAGTGGAAAAGCTCCGCTAATACGTGGTGACGGTGATGTGAGCAGATGAACCACCTGTTCAGATCACCTGATCACCTGCAGATCAGTCAGTCCTTCAGGAGGGGGGTGTCAGAGTATCACAGACCCCAACACCAACCCTTTCTTCATCATCCTGTCCCGACCACATTCTTTCTCACTGCACATTTGAGTCAAAATATCCTTCCAACACAAACTGAAAAACTCCCCCAAACTTCTCTGCACCTGATTCCAGGTAAAAAGGAACATTTCCCCCCTCCCCCGCCAAAAACGATGACATCACAGCGGGAGAAACCATCAAAAATGAATGGTACCAAAATCTCCTATCAAACCAAAACACACATCGGGGATATCCAAAGAAAACGTTTGAATTATTATGGGATGGCCATTGTGAGGCAAAATGTGGCATGATTGGAATTCTCTCAAAATGTAAAGAAAAAAGCTTTTGTTCTAAATGATCATCATGAAATCTCACACATGTAACCAGCTTAAATCTACAATCACAATCGACGTTTCGTTGACCTTTGACCTCTGGAAAAGGCCGCCATCTTGAAATGAAAAAAGAAAATCCCCTTTTGTACTTTCTACACATTTAAACTCCTCTCAGGGATCTATCACTTCCCAACTCCTCGAGCATCGTTAGGAAGCTATTTAGAAAAAATCTTGGTTTTAAAGTTTGTAAACTTTGAAAAACGTCGGCGTGGAGGGCTTGCAAAAGAGGCGTTACCCTGTCGCTCGCACATTTTTAATCAGAATGTTGTAAACATTTTAGTTAGTTCATTTTGTCGGATCAAGCTGAACGAAACTAAAGGAACATATTAGGAATGTTGGCATGGTTAACAAAAACCTCAGTTGCCATGGTAATCCAACACTTTTGGTGATTGTTCTAAACATTACGCCGATCTGTTTGTCACCTCCAGGTGAGAACACATTTAAATGGTTGCTATGGAGACAAACCAACACAAAACTTGCTGCCCGGCTGTGACAGTCTGTGTTCCAACTAAACCACTTCTTTGGTTTCTGTGCTGGCTGCTGTGGCTTCTCCTGGAAGGCTCCGCCCACTCACCTGGGGTTCTCTGAGGACTGGTGCACAGCTGCCTGCACTTTCATCTGAAAAGACTGAAGTGTCTGTTTCAGTGCTGTCAGTGTCGGGGTGTCTTCTCAGTTAGTTACTTGTTGCTATCATTTCTCTGTACTGTGGTCGTTGTTGTTTTACTGAGTTTTTTAGTTTGTGTTTTTGTTATTATAATTACAAATCCAACTCTCAGCCCTGCTTGTCCCGTCCTGCATCTCATCACCTCACGTCTTCTCCTCACATTTGGGTTCTTTTCCTCCAGCAGACTGAGTTGATGGCAGAAGAAAAACCTGGAAACCAACTGATCTATGGTTTAAAAGCCAGAACGAATTCGCTGAGCTTCATAACAGATCAATAACCTTCAGAGTTGGAAATGTCCCCACTGACAGGAAGAATAAACGGATATCTTATTTTACTGTCTGACCTGACCTAGAGATGACCTTAGTCGCGAATAATTTACCTAAATTTAGGTTTATTCCAAGTAAAAACAACAGAAAAAGAAAAACATTCATTTTCTAACAAAAGATGATTACATAAAAATATGCAGATGTTCAATTCAAAACATTATTTTCGTTCCTATCATATTAACGAACAAGAATAAGTATACTTTCTATAATGAAAAACAAAATCATACCTGCTGTTTGTATAAATAATTTTCTTTCTGTCTTAGCTTAAAATCGACATATATATGTACAGTATATATATACCGTATTTTTCGGACTATAAGTCGCACCGGAGTATAAGTCGCAGGGGCCA
>NC_050530.1:4618917-4635931 GCF_002922805.2 Oryzias melastigma
TAAATGTATTTAAAATTTATTAGAAACCAGCTGGACATTATCCAGCCCACAGAAAACTAAACCTGACTTGAAGAACCCACAAAATAATAATCCTATTTTCATAATTCTATGGAAAAATAAATTCACATTAATTTACAGAAAAATAATCCAGACCAACAAAACTCCAGAATAATAATCCAGATTCTCATGAACCCGCCTCCTTCGCCCTCACTCCTCGTCTCTGCAGTGAACTTCTTCAGACTGAAACTTTGTTCCCGCGGCGCCGCGGCGCTGCAGCTGATTGGATAAAAACACATTTTTCTGGAACATTAATGAGAAGCAGTCGCAGCTCCCGGTTGAATTCCCATCAGCCCCTGTGCCGCCTCGCAGTCTGTTTACACACACGCCATTCCTCTCCATTTACATGGACAACACTGACTTATTACAGCCATAATTACTGCACTGTGGCGGCCCGCCGCGTCTTCATATCTGCCAATAAACCAGCGCCAAAGGCCCGGCGTTGCTGTGAAGCAGAGAATCATGGGAATGAAATTAACTGTTGATTTGGAGAGTGTGCAGGGCGGCTGCGGCGCTGCTCAGGTTAAATAAAACGATGACTGCGGTCGGTTTGGTCGGGCTGTTCATTTGTTAGCAGACGCTGCCGGTTCGATTCCCCTGGAGGCCGCGGCGCGGCAACCTGCCCGCATCGCTCCGGCGCCGCGGCAACGCAGAGCGGAATATGAAAGAGATGATGTTCCCGCTGGAACCGCACGTAAATAAACTCTTATGGAAATGTCCGTCTGTAATGTCGTTTTGTCACAATCAATTTCCCATTACCTGTCACCACGGCAATGCATACCATAATACTACCCCCACCCCCACAGCGAGGGAAAATCAGTTTGAACTGCCGAAACAGAAAAATGAAAAGAAACCAGGAGGGACGAACGGCAGCAGATGAAATGAAAGTTAGACTTCCAAACTAGGTTGGTATGTAGAGAGGAGGAGGAGGAGGAGGAGGAGGAGGAGGGAGAGGAGGAGGAGGAGGAGGAGGAGGAGGAGGAGAGCAGGTTAGGCCTCAAACTGTGTTCCTAAACAGAACCCAGCTGCTTCTGGTCCGGTTTTACCTCTTCGCTGAGAAGTTCTTGTGGTCCTCAGAGTTCCTTCTTTTATTCATCATCTGGGACCAGAACCACAACCAGAACCTTCAGCAGCTCTCCACAACTTTGGGCCCCAGTTTGGTCCAAATGGTCTCTGATTTTGCTGGTTCTGATCCAGATGCTATGACGGACATGTGAACAAATGACCTCTGTCAGGTTTACCACAGTAAAAATCCAGACCTTTGGGGTCGCTGAGGGAGATGTCACTTTTCTACCTTATATTTTTTTCCCGTCCGGGTCAGAACTTGTTTCAGGTAACAGCCCTGCCCCCAAATTGATGACTCGTCCAGGTGGTGTCCTCCCCTTCAGGACTTTGTTCTCACCTGAGAGGAAGCAAACCAAACGAATGAAGGAGGAAGGATTTGTCTGCATCTCCAGTGGTGTGGATCAAATATGTATTCAACATTGTTAGATCATAGATCACTACAGAGTATCAGGGGTACCAAGAAAATAAAAGTCATAGTTTTAAAAGAATAAAGTCGTAGAATTACAAGTTAAAAAGTGAATAATTTACAGTAATAAAGTTAATATTTCTGAAGTTATAATTGACAATAAAGTTAAAGTACTAAATTATGAGACAAAACTCTGTTTAATAAGAAAAGTATACACAACAACAATATGATAGCCATAGAGTGCGTGGTCTCCAGGTTCCACAGTAATCCCGAGTCTGTCAGTGGGTCAACGTCATGTTCTGGTTGAGTATAGACACACTGAGATGTTTACGTCTTCAGATTCTTGACGATGTTCGAGGAGACGGATCATTTATGCTGTTGGCAGCATGTAGATCTATGAATACTGTGGTTCATGTGACAAACTAAAGCCTTACAGCATCACCATAAATGGGTTTATTGATGTAAGATTACAACGTTTTTATATAATTTTACAACTTTATTCTTGCAAATGTATTTATTGTTTTATTAGTATGTTAACCTAATACTCTTGTAATAAACTGTTGTCACAGAAATGCAGCAAGTGCTACAGTGTTTTATTGTTCTGTTTATTCTGTTTTAAAAGTGTGTTTATTACATTTCATTTTATTGTGAAAAGCCTAATGTCACATGACAGGAAGCAGAAAAAACCAGAGCGGAGAGGAAGTCCAGAGTCTGAAATGATTTAACATCTGAATTCTGTTACGCTCCATTCTAATGACAATAAAGGTGTTTGTGTTTCTATTTCTGACAGAGAGGAAGGATGTGTGAATAAAAGGAGTTCACAGGAAATGAAGAACTCCTGAGTCCGGTAATTATGGATCAGAACTTAAAGTTCTTTCTTCGGTGAGCGTCTGGCTGCAGGACGCTAGCTTCAGACCTGCAGACCAGAGTCCCAGAGTCACCTTTTGTGTTTTTTTTAACAAATACGTTAGCTGGTACACACAGACCCACAAAGACACACAACAAGGTTGAAATGAAACTTTAAATAATGAAATTCAAAATCTTAATAAACTTCAGGAGCTGCTATTATTATATATCTTATATTCTCTCACAACTTTACCCATCAACGGCAAAGTCATAGAAACACAAACACACAAATGTGCACAGTGATGCCAATAACGCTGCCAGTGTGTTTGGCAGAGAGCCGGATTGTGACCTTTAGATGATGATGAAAGACAAATGTCACGAGTGCAAGAGTGTGTGTTTGTGTGTGTCGATGTGTGTCTGTGTGTGTCGATGTGTGTCGATGTGTGTCGATGTGTGTCGATGTGTGTCGATGTGCGACTGATTTCTTTCTTTGTCAATAAGCTTTAAACACACTTCTTTTCTGCATCCAAACATCAGCGATGGTGCCAGAGGTGACTTCAATCAAAGTGACACCAGCGTCCCCAAAACACAGCCGTAACCATGGTAACGCGTCCTGCACACACCGTAGCAGCAAAGCATGATGGGTAGCTAACACTACTGCCTGTTGATCAGCTATAAATATGTCATCATCTAAAATACACAGAGATGCTTTTTAAACTACATTTTAAAGCCCAACCAGGAGTTTGTCTTGGAGTCCGGACATCTAGACTCATTGAGGGGCGGTACCAGAATTCTGTGCCAAGTTGGTACCAGTACCAACGCATACATATACTGTCAGCACTGTATAAGTGTGTGGATTTTGATGCTTCATTTCCAAAGTGTCACCCGCTTGTATATTCAAATTAGCTGTTAGCGGCTCATTCAAGAACGGGTAAGGTTGTGAGGGTGGGCGGAGCTTCAGTCGACTGAAAGTTTGGTTAAACTTCACACTAAAAGGTTTTAATTCAGCGACCTGGTGGATCAGAGTGACGTGTGCGATTATCTGAAAAAAGAAGCTGATTTGTTTAAGCACCAGAACCGTTTTCGAAGAACTGGATAAAACAAAAACCTGTTTCTGTCTTCATGTGTTCTCTTCTTCCTCATAAGGTTTCATTGTCCATCATTGTTTCATTATTAATGTGTTTCTGTGTTTTGGATTCATTCTGCATCAGAATTATAAATGTGAGATATTCTAAAAGCTTCTGCAGCCTCCATCCTTCCTGTGAGCATCTCGGTGTCTAATTGTGAGCTGAACACGGAGATGATTCACTTGATGTTGCGTTCAAAGCCACCCGGCTGTTGGCTGTTTCGGTCACTCAGCAGGCTGCAGATCACCGGCTGACAGCAGACGCCGCAGACGGTCCTTCCTGTTTGAAGGCAGACGGAAACGGTGCGTTCAAGCTCGGCCTGCAGGCACAGAAACGGCAGCGCTTTGCAGACTGAGAACACGTTTGAAGCACCTGCAGGGAGAACATGCAGATGTGCTGAACACGACAACAACATCGCTGCTGCAGGCGATGCAGCGGCGGCGGTTCCTGAGAGTCACTTCATGTGTTGACGTGTTTTGAAGAGTGTGAGCTTGTGCTGAGACGGACAGACGGAGACGTGGATGTTTTTGTCTTGAAATCAAGAGCTGAACATGTGCGTCGGTGTGTGTGGTCTAGAGAAAGCTGTAGGCGACGTTTCTATGGTATCGATCACAACAACCGGCCCGTTCTGATCTGGTAGATCACAGCCGTGTTGACTGCACGTCACCAAACGCAGCAAACCGACTTAGATCTAAACATTTCAATTAAAAACACCTTTAAAAAATGGACTCTGTGATATAAAAGTAAGGCCGGGGTCACCTTCTATAAATACGCAATAAGTATGCTTTGGTTTGGACCAGGGGTCCCCAAACTATGGCCCGTGGGCCGGATCCCCCCACTCACTATCAGAAATGTAAATCAAGACCCACATTATTACTTTTCTCTGTACGTTTTTTGGACATCTGTAGCTCTTCAGCTACTAAAACATTCAGCTCGTTTTAAGATAGCTTTTTCAGCTGTTTTAGCAGTTACTAAGGATTTCAAGGTTATTTTAAAAATCAGCTAATATTTCAGCTACATGCTAGCTGTTTGGGCTGATTTAGACTTTTTCCAATCTTTAAGGCTAATCTGGAGTTTAGTTAATATTTTAGCCTTATGCTAGCGGTTCTGGCTAAATAAGACATTTTACCAGTTTTTTGGCTAATTTGGCATTTAGCTAGTATTTCAGCTAAATGCTAGCAGTTTTAGCATATTTTAGCATTTTTTCAGTATTTTTGGCTATTTTGAAGTTTAGCTAATAGCTTAGCCTTACGCTAGCTGTTTTAGCTAAATTAGACATTTTACCTGGATTTTTTTTGGCTAATATTTTGTATTTAGCTAATATTTCCTCGACATGCAAGCTGTTTTGGCTAATTTAGGATTTGTTTTTTGTCTGTTTGTGTTTTAGGCTGTTTTAGAATCTAGCTAATATTTCCGCTACATGCTAGCTGTTTGGGGTAATTTAGTTTTTTTAATTTTTTTTGGCTAATTTGGAGTTCAACTAAGATTTTAGCGTTATGCTAGCTCTTTTACCTAAATTAGACATTTTACCAGTTTTTTTTAGCTAGTTTGGAATTTAGCTAATATTTCAACTACAAGCTAGCTGTTTTGGCTAATTTAGTTCTTTCAGTTTTTAAAATAGTTTGGCATTTTGCTAATATTTTGATAAATTATTTAATAAAACAGTTATGTGGCCCTCACAGGATAAAAGTTTGGGGACCCCTGGTTTGGACCATGTGACATCTCTGGTTAAAGATACATTTTTAATGATGCGCATTAGATTTTAAGCTATGTTTCCACTCAAAAACTGTTATTTTTTTTAGCCTTTTTCTTATTATATAGACAGGGTTCAATTTAATTGGCTCCCAAATACACTTCCTGTTTGCATTTCACATCGTCGGACATACAGAGAACAGATTTAGGGGATCTACTTTTATGGGTGGAAAAAACAGACGGCTGAAGAAAAGGCTGTTGTTTTTTCCATTTATATTGTTCTACAAATGTATTTTTAAGCCTCATAGTGTTTATAACAAACAATTTGGAAATATTTCTAAACTAAAATGAACTATTTGGGGGGTTGACGCGTGTGACAGTATCACCAGGTTAGGGTTGGTAATCACCATCAGATTCTTCATTCATATCGTCAGCTTTACCAAAAGTTCTGGAGGTTCTGACGACATTTTAGTTTGTCATATTTAGTAAGACATGCTAAAATATTTAAATCTTTAGAATTTTGTTGGACATTAAATTCTCCTGGGATGGTTTACAGAGCTTGAGCATCCATCCCAAAAATGTTGTTTCATGTCAGTAAACGCAGCATTTTAATAAAGTCGTTTTTCATAAGCATTTGTGCTCAGAAACGACACAAAGTCACAGAGAAAAACTAGACTGTTAATATCTCATAACCAAATATGAGCGTCCCATCAATAACTGCTAACCAAATCCAAACATCCTGCTGGAGGCGGGGCATGTGTGGAGCCGTCCAATGAGGCGGCGGCTGGTTTGAATACAGACAAAAGCAATAACTGTCAATAAGCTGCAGACGCTCTTCATTATTCCAATAACATGTTTTTATTCCAATAAACCCAAAACTGATAAAGATACCGAGCTGTAATATTCTTTATTGTGTTTACGGTTTCTGTGGGAGGGGTTGATTGGGTTACTCTGTTCTGCTGACGGGGCGGTTACCACGGTTACTCGTTCCTGGGGAGTTATCCGGTGGAATAAAACGTCTGCAGATGAACTCTTCATTAAAATCAAACAGCTCATCATGTTTTCATGAGTGAACCAGGGGGCCAATCAGAAGACTGTTTCAGACGTCCAATCACAGCTCCCATCAACGATGACATCACGGCGTGGTGACAAAACACAAACTGAGAAAGTTTCCAGACTCTTCCAGCGGTCACAACAACCAGCGGAGAGCCTGAAAGAGGCCGAGTGAGTGCTGCAGACAGCTGCTGGGGCCGATAATGGCCCCCCGGGGCCCCCGGCCGTAACAAGGCGCTTTTTAAGAGCTTTGTAGCTGCAAAGCTCTTCAGTGTGCTCATGAGTGCATTATTTCTCCAGTCTGAAAGTCAAAGCTGTCCCATCTGCGTCCGGACGATAAACTGGGGGGTTTGGGAATAAGCCCCTCCCCCACACATCTGATCCCTGACCTCCTACACTTAAAAATGAAGGAGGGAAGGAGATGAGTTCCTTCAGCGTTTATTATTGTGATCATCAGTATCAGAAAGGTGTAACTGCTCGTTAACGCACATTTCTAATCAGCCAATCACAGGGCAGCAGCTCTGTAGATCAAATCAAGAAAAGAGATTTTAAGGGTAACACAACAGGACAGTTGGAGGTGGACTCACTCTCAGCCCGAAGTTGAAAATGGAAAAACAAAAAGGGGCGGGCTGAGTGGGGGGGTGTGGTCTGGATCTGTGATTGACACATAGACGGTTTTAGACCATCATTTCAGGGATTAAACATGTTTATTTTTTTAAGTTGACAAAATTGTGGCAAGGACCAACAATTTATGGACGTCTTCAGCCAAAAAGAAGCTGATCTAGTGTTTGGTTAGGATTTAAGTGACATAGATCGCGTCAACACAACCCAGGACGAGTTTGTCTAATGAAGCGGCTGATGAGTTTATAATCTATAATTCTGGAAGCAGGAAGAGAATCAGAACGTCTGGGAACATCTAGAAGTTTAGGAGAAACCTACGATTAGATCTGGAGTGAAGCTCTTTTCCTTTTGAAGGGAAATGTGATCAGAAGATCCTGAAGACGGCCGGGACGATCGCAGAGCTGGAGAGAATCAGAAGATGCTCAGAAGTGTCGGTTCTGATCTCCTCATTAAAAAGAATCAAAGCGAGTTTCAGACGCTTCCTCTCTCTGTCTGCTCATTCAGTTTCATCCTTTCCAGCTCTGGAGTAACTTCAGGAAGTTTATCAGTCAGAACGCCCAGAAGTTAGCGAGGTCAAAGGTCACGGCGGGGGACACGCTGCCTTGCTCCTGGGCACCGAGGCAGAAGCCCAAATGACTTCTTGTTGTGATGGATCGCGGTCGCTATGGCGACAGAGAGCTGATATAGAGACGTAACAAGACAATGAGATTTCTGCTATGAAGCTCCATCCATCATCTGCACATATCGCTACGGCGACGCCGCGGTCAACGTTTCCTCCAGGCTCCGTCTGTGTAGAAAGAACATCTCTGCATGATAGATAGCCTCATTTTAACCTTAACAACACTTACGGCTGCACACAAACGCACACTGTGAGCTGCAGATGTGAACTACAGATAGAGGAGACAATTAAAGGGCTATTACACTCAGGCCGCTGTGATTATCCGTGAAGATGGAGCCGTGTTTGTGTGTCGACGTGTGTCGTGCTTTCATCAATATAGACAAACAGTGTGTATCGGAAGAACTTCAAATGCTCCTCAACTTTCTGACAGGCGCCGTTTCGCGCCGAACACGCCGGATCCTCCGCCGTGGCTGGAGTACATTAAACAGTTGGTTTACGCCGTCTCGCTGCATCCGCGGCGAATCCTCTTCTACAAACATTTGACTTGTGCAGGAGCTGCTCTTTGTTCCGCTCAGCCAAAGATTCAAGGTTGGTTTATTTTTGCCAGAAGCAACAAGAGCAAAGTAGATAAATCAAACGAGACCCTGCTGACAAATTTCAAACAACACAGCTGGTTCTACATGACACGATCCGGCGACGAAATGACCTGCAGCAGGAACCGTAAACTCTGAATAAAGTGAAGAAACGTCTCTGCAGTGACTTCAAAACCAAGGATCATCTCAAACAAAACCAAATAAAAGGATCCAAGGACTTTGATACGGGAGAAGGTTTTCCAAAGAGCAGGTCTTGGATCATCTTTATTGCCATTTCTCGGCCAGATTTAAGCAAAACAATTCCAGACATTTAAATATTCAATTGAAACATGTCAGTTGTTTTTGACAAATTCCATCATTTAAAAGCATTTTCTTGTGTGGATTTATGTTCACGACTCTGTGTTTGTGATCGTCTTTCCTGCAGGAGAGAAGATTTGAGTGTTATGGATCCACGAGGATCCAAAGGGTCCTGTTAAGTCCCCGTGTGTTCGCCGTGTCCTCTAGCGAGGGCAGGGGGCGCACGCCGTTCCTCTCTGCGGTCCTTACGATCCTCTGCAGAGCTTTTCGGTTCGCAGCTGTGCAGCTGGCAAACCACACCGTGAAACTGAACGTCTGGAAGGATATAAAGTCTGACCTCCAGGACTTTTCTTAAAGTCTCCAAAATTGGAGCCTCTACTGGTTCTTTCCCTCCACTGCAGCTGCTTGGACCACCAGAACATGCAGATGAAGAAACTTGAAGGAAGAGACTTCCTCCACAGGTTTATATAGAGATGAGATGTCGATATTTTTAAGCAAAATTATCCATTTATCCACCCGTCCTGTACCAAATTAAGATTGATTTAGTGACCAAACTTTCTTTTACTTTTTTAACTTTCCTTCCTACCTTCATCACTACTGTGTGTGTGTGTTCTTGTAATGTGTATATTTGTTTTTATATTCATTATTTTTAGCTAAAACTAGGACCAGGAATCTTGATTCTGTGAGGTCAACCTCATGTTGTATGTAGTAAAAGGACAAAGTATAAAATAAAAAAACATTGTGGTCTTGAGTTGGTGTCCCCACTTTCTGATGTGTGCCGCTAAAGAATCATGGTCCCCACAAGGAGACAACAACACAAACATGTGTTTGTCAACAAATTCCTGCAAAAATGTTTAAAAAAAACACAGAGTTTGTTTGTTTTTGGGTTCGTGCTTTAGAGGCGACACAAACTTACAAGCATCTACACACTGACACACACTGCCTTCAGGCCTGCTCATTAACACACATACCCAGAAGAGCGTGTGTGTAAATGTTTGAAGAGATATGAGGGCGTGACCTCATCTGACCTTCCCTCTGGCTCACAGTCACTCACATACTGACGGTGGTCGTCCTCCACTCGGGTGATCACAGTTTAATTCTCACCGCGCTGCACAGATGTCCATGTTTCACATTCATGTGGAGGAATGAAGGGACTGCAGATGCAGCCACGACCAGTAGGGGGCAGTACAAGGTTTTTCTGTTTGATTGATTGGCTGTTTAAATGTTTAGCCAACAGTGTTTAGCCCAACGGTGAAAAAGGCTAAAAGGAACCGCCCACATAATAATAAAACACTTTCCTAGATTGGCAAATATTACAATCATAATAAGACGTTTAACATGCTCACATCTGCCACCAAATGGCCAATAGATATAACTGCACCTGCAGTACTTTACAAATACTCGAAACATAATTCAATAAAATCAATTAATACAAGCATGAAATATCTGAATTTTTTTTATACTACCTCAGTAAATGTAAAACAAAGCAAACTAAAAAAATCATGGACACTTGATATCAACACAGTTCTAAAATGAAACACTAATATAAGATATAAAACATGAAGAATCTTTATAATATAATACATTTATTGTCAGTGTCCACACATACAATGAGATTAAAATCCATTTACACCATTAGTGCCGAAACAATGTAAACATGTAGGTCATGTGCACACAGTGTTAATGCTGTAATTAAATGATAATACTCAGTATGTTGCAGAAAATTAACAAATTAATACATAAATAAATAAGAGAATAACCCCATTTTGACTAAAAGAGTGTAAAAGAAAGATGTTTAAAGTAGACTGTGAATGTTGAGGCGTTAGCGCGCGATTAATAGAACATAATTAATTTGTTAATCTATATTACTGACCTCAGGCGCCCTAAAATAAACTTGAGCTTTTTTACATTCTGTGAATAATATCTTATTAAAATAAATAGATAATTTTATTTGTAGATTTTGGACAAAAGCAATCTTTTATTTGAATAAATAAGGCGTAGAACAAATGTCAATCTGACTGCCATAATGCAGCAGCACTGCACGCGCTGTGGGGGGCGGAGCCTAAAGGAGCTGTCTGCTATGAGAAATCCAACGAGGAAACCCATCATTGTTTTGTTTTGGGATGAGGACCGACATGAATTTTCCACAATGACAATCACAGACATCGTCTAAAAATTGCGGAAACTCTGCGGTTCTCCGTGAAAGTCCCGCCCACCGACGTCGCGGGAGGTGAGTAGTTCAGAGGATAGACACGCCCCCACCTGTGTAGATTGTAGCTGAGCCAACCTGAAATCCAGCTGGATCAAACTTCTCCCAAAAAATTTGTTTTATTATTTTTCACAAACACAATAAAGACAATTTATGAGAAAAAAAGAAAAATTAAAATTCATATTTTTGGGGGCTGCCTGGTGTGAGTTTAGCCGAATTGTTTTGTATTTTCATTGAAAAACATGTTGATTAGTTTGAGAAATGTTATTCTCATTTTGATAAAATTTCACCTGAAACTTTCACTACATTTTTTAAAAACTGTTGAACATTTTTATGATTTTCACAGCAAAATGAATCCCATTTTTATAGACAGAATTTTCTGGTTTTGCAGGATTTTATGTCTAGTGTATAAATACAACATGGAATGATTACAAAATGAAGGAAGTGTCACATAGATAGGAGAGGTTGTGCTGATTAAAATGATACCAGATAAGTAGTATTTCAGATTGAAAATACAGACGTAGATTAAAATATAGACAAAAAAGGAGTTTTAGGTCCTCGGCTCCAAAGGGTAAAAAAAACCTATAATAATTAAATTATTCTTGTTTTGAGCTGAATTTAGAGATATCTTCTCCTAATAAAAAACTATTGTTGTTCATCTTTAAATCTACGAATCGTTCTTCTGAACTATATAGTTTAGCATTTTGTGTGTATTAGAAATGGAACCAAAAGTTGTCATACGGTAGGTTATCACACGCTGGAGGTAAGTGAGGATCCTGGTATCTGATAATGAAGGTAGACTTTCCGTACGGAAACCTCCAGGGTTACAAAGTCTCTAAAGAGATTATTGTACGTGTGCTTGTTCTGCTTTAATTCTGTTTTTGCACTTTGAACTGAAAATGAAAGCGTTTGTGTAGAAGTTGTGATTCGCCGGTTTGTAAATTCTCTGATGTAGCTCCGTCTTCCTGCTTCGCGGGGACACACACACACACACACACACACACGGACAGGAACAGTGACAGTTTCTCCACAGGAACATTATTTCCCAATATTCCGATCAATTTGTCTGTCAGACGGAGGCCGAGGGATAAAGACACAGCGATGGAGGGAGGAGCGGAGAGATGAAGTGTTATATTCCTATCAATCACTCTCTCGCTCCCTCACCATCGCTGTCAGGCTCGATCGCCCAACGATGCTGCAGGAGTATTTAGATTTGAGTCCAGAGGTGGAAAGATTTTAAATGGATCTCTCTCCAAATCTGACAGGAGGGGAGAGGAGGGGAGGTGTGGGAGGAGGAGGAGGAGGTGCAAAGACTGAAGAATGTGAAAATGCTGAATCAAATTATGAACTCTGATCGTATTGATGATTTAAATTAGTAATTGTTGGGTTTGTAATCTGATGATGACATCAATAAGTTATAATGTCATTAAAGTGGAGCTCGCCGGAACAGGAAGTGAAGGTCTGACAGGTGCTGACAGGTGCCGCGGCTCATCGTCACCTCGTTAATGAAACCACCAATAATATTCTAAACTCGTTAGTAATCTGACACTAATGGATCTGTTAAAGACACGCCCGACGTGTGCGACGGTGTGATCGTTAGCGCCTGTTAGCCTGTTAGCGCTCACAGTCAAAAAAAGGAGAGAAAAGGTCGTCAGTCTCACCTTTTTCGGTTTCACACATCCTGCCGAGGTTTTTCATCTCAAATATTAAACACTCGTGTGTCTTTTCTTTTTTTCCTGTTTTTAAGTGTGTCAGATGGTAAGTGATGGGAGCTTTAGACTTCCAGGTGCTGCACACCTGCTCTCTGCTGGTGCAGAAGTGGACCCAGTTAGACCAGCATGCTGGGTGTGGCTGTTTGTGGGGTTGTAACAGGTTTTTTTTAATCTCTAATTAGCCTCATTAACTGCTAAGACGACCCATTTATTTACACACAGGCGGTGTGTGTAAACAGTAAAATGAGCATGCTAACAGCTGTTGGAACATGCTGCACACACACACACACAATGAGATCCTAATGATTCCTAAGGAGAAAAATGCAGATTTCCGGAGCAGTCAGGTGTACTGCCTGAGGACTCTTCTTCTTTCTTGGACAACATTCTGGCACATTAATAAGCTTTAAAAACGGAGCAGGAGAAAACGCTATAATGTCAGATCTCATTTCATCAGCTGACAAAGTCTAATGAATCAAACTCAGAGGTTTTCTATTGACTGTATCTGTGGCTCCGCTGCTGAACACGGCGCCAACCTCCCACCAGAGCCAACTTGGGGTTCAGCGTCTTGCCCAAGGAGACTTTGACGGGCAAGGCAGGAATCGAACCCGCAATCTTCTGATTTGGAGTCGACCGCCCTACCGCTGCACCATGGCCAACACTAACCCGTTACACCAACCCTAGCCTGGGCCACGACTGGTACCGCGTCCAGAAGTACCAACAGTTCAAAAACTGATCATAGCTGGAATTCTCTTAGTCTTTCATAAATCGGAATAGAGCCGAGAAAAAAAAATCTGGAGCGAGATTCACCAGATTGTAAGAGTTTAGAGGAAGTAAACACTTTCACCGTGCGTCACAGCAGCAGCTGGTTGGAGATCAGACGAGCGGCGTGGCGATGGCGCTCTGATGTGGCGTGGAGCTGCTCCCGGACGCGCCGTGCCGGACCAGCACCGGTCAGCGCTCTCTTGTTCTGCTTTAAATGTGCAACCGTCAACAGTTTAATCTGAGCCCCTTTTCCCTCCTTTAATAATCTCATCACACACAGCAGGTCGCTCCCTCACGAGTGTGTGCAGGTGCACGGACGTGCACGCCGGCGTGTGCGGCGATCACAGAGTAACATGTAAACCGGTTTAATCAAAGCGCTCAGCAGGAGCTAACAGAGAGAAAAGGAGGCTAATTAACAGATGACACTTCATCATCACCGTCACACACTCCAACACGCTAACAACCACACACACACACACGCACACGCACCCCCACACACACACACACACACTTCAGTGTAATGATGTCAGCCATTGAGGCAATTATCAAGGCTGAGGGCGAGCGAGCCCTGATTTACTGGACAGATAAAGAGAGAGGGAGAGACAAAGTGTGTGTCAGTTTTACTATTAATTAGTATGTTTCTGTTATTGAACGGCCTCTGCTGGGAGCCGTTGTGTGTTTGTGTGTCTGTGTGTGCGCTACAAAGTGTGTGATCTTTGCCATAACAGACTGCTTAATGAATCAGAGGAGATGAACCCTGATAATAAGGCCTGAGCAGCCAGGAAGGCTGTATATATTATCAGTGAGGAGATCTGTGTGTGTGCACGTGTGTGTGTGCACGTGCACGTGTGTGTGTGCACGTGCACGTGTGTGTGTGCACTGCAGACATGTTCATCCTGCTCTCATTTCCTTACATTTAAACAAACGGTTCAGCACTAAGTTAAGACTCGTCTTCCTGCCTGAACGATTCAGAGGTCAAAGTTGAATTAAAAAAAGAACATCCATAAGAACGGCTACAAGAACCGGAAAGAAGAACATCCAGGAACAACCCGAGTCCTTTTCTAGAACTCTTTCTGAAACACAAAAAAGATTCCAAAAGTTGCTTTAATATAGAAACTTAAAAATATATATATTTCTGTCATTTTTGTACTACTTCTGTTTTCATCAATTGCTGTGGTAAGCAACAAGTCACTGTTTTGCAGGTCTCAAGTCTTTAAGTGTTTTTAAGTCTAGATTCAAGTCTCAAGTCAAAGCAATACGTTCCGAGTCAGATCCCAAGTCAAAACAGGGAAGTATAGAGTCAAGTCCAAAATCATGACAGGTTAGTCTATAATCAAGTCCCAGGTCATAGAAGACAAGTCCCAAGTCAAGTCCCAGGTCAAAGCAGGTAAGTTTCAAATCGAGTCTCAAGTCAAGAAAGACTTTCAGAGTCAAGTCTCAGGTCAAATAAGGCAAGTCCCAAATCAAAACAGCTAATCTTCAGTCTAGTCCTAACTCAAAACAGGTTAGTTCAGAGTCAGATCTCAAGTGAAAACAGAGAAGTATAGAGTCAAGTCCAAAGTCCCATGTCAAAGCATGAAATCTCGAGTCAATTACCGAGTCAGAAACAACAAGTCCAAGTCTTACTGTTGAATTTCTTAAATTCTTTTGAGTAAAAGAACTCAAGTCTGATTTAAGTCAGGAGTAACTGCTGTTGAAGTCCAAGTCGACTTCCAAGTTCTTTTGTCTCAAGTCGAGTCTAGTCATCAAATGTATGACTTGAGTTCAAGTTGTGTCTCAAATCCACTCCTCTGGTAAACAATGTTAAAAAATAAAAACTGAAATAGCTTTGATGTGCTCTGTTAAATGGGACTAGAACTTTATTTTACTTTTACTTCACAAAATGAAAAGAATTATTTTTAAAGTACATCAACTTCTTGTAGAAACTTCCTCGGTTTTTGAGGCTCCAGATCCTTTGACTAAAGGTTTCACTGAAGTCTGTGGTAAACATTTTACTGCTGTTTCTCTCAAAGATCACAGAGTCATGGACTGATCCAAGATTCACGATCTATAAAAGCTGCAGACTTTCTGTTCGAAAAACAAACACACTTCAGTCCAACAGGAAGTAACTCCACAGATTTCTTTTTACTCAGACAGTAAGATCAGTAACTGGAAAACTGTATCGTATGAAACTTTGTGGTATGAAACCAGAAAGGAGGCGAGCGGACTCGGACAGAAACTGCAGGTCTGTCTCTCAGTCTGTCATAAACAGTCAATCAGAGCCGCCGTCTTCTGTTGTTCTGGACTTAACGAGCAGCTTTATGACGGAGAAGAGCATCGGTGCAGAAGGAAGTGGACGCCCAGCACCGGAATGACAAGTGGTTGAAGGTTTCATTCCAGGTTCGGTCTGATGGACAGAAACCACAGAGTCTGGGACTGTAATTACCAGCTGCTCTCACACTCTATCAGCTGTGAGGACGTCCGATGGGACCGACGTGGATGTGAGACACAGAGGTCGTGACCTCATTTTATTTACCTGGGTGAAACTCTCAATTATCATCTGAGCGTGTTTGTGATACTGTCAGCGTCCATCTTCATGTTTTTCTTCAAATATTCTGATGTTGGTCACACACTCAGGTATGGACACCTATCCTAATGAGGACCTGGTGTTTGCCTCCATCCCTGATGGGGGGGGGGGGTAACCTAAACCCTTATACTTACCCTCCCCTTCTCTCGACCCCCCCAGGGTCATGTGGGACATTAGGAGGTCCATGTTTTTAGAGCAGCACTGCTGTACGAACCAACCAAAGGTCCCTAAAAATCTGCTTCTGTCGCTGGATCCACTGGAACTTCCATCTTTCAAAATGGTTGAATTGTCGGCCACCAGGTGGAGCCGGAGAGCACACTTATGCCAATTAATGGCTAATATTCTAGGCTGGAGGGCCCCCCCTTTCGTGTATTTGTTCAGTCATAATTATACAGTATAGGAGCTCCATCAAGCCCCTCCCAGATTGAGGCGTTGACACGACGGACCGCCCAAAGAGCCATTTCTAGGTAGGGCTGGTCCACTTCTGAGTTACCTCTGACTTTGAGTCGGTGGTTCAGGTCTGGAATGGAGGAGGTCGGTCTCTGACCCGACTACACGTTCTCAATCCCAACTTTTCCTTTATGGACGATGGTTTGGGGCCCCTCCACGTTTAGACGTTCTGGGTGTCCCCAACTCGTGTTTTTTCACTTGCTGGCTGTTCCCATTAAATCAGGGGTCCCCCAAACCCTGGAACGCGGTACTGGACCTGTAACCAGTACCAGGTTTAGGGTTAGGGTACCAGTACCGTACCACGTCCCAACACCGTATCAAACGGCCTGTGGACCGGTACCAGTTCACGGCCCGCAGATTTGGGACCCGTGATTTAATGGGAACATCCAGCATGTCAAAAAATGACGAGATGGGGACACTCAAAATGTCAAAAAGTGGCGTTGAAGGCCCCAACCAGACGTCCATAAATGATGAGGTAAGAGTGAGAATGTGTTGGTTTTCATGCTGTTATGGGGTCCGACCTCGTCTCTGTGACACAGATCTGTCCCCGGAAAGGATGTACCAGGAAGTGGTAGGGTTCTCGCTTCCTGTCTGTCGGGGGCCAGTCTAGATAACTTTCAAAATAAAATACACATAAATAAATAAAAATAAATAAAATAAAAGCACATTCTTCTGAGTGAATCTGAATTTGCTACGACTCACTTTCAGCTGCAGTTTTAGAAACTCTCCAAGCCGAGAATCATTTAGTCATAAGTTTTTCTTCCTGTTGGTTTTTATTTTATGACTTTGTGGTTTTCAAGTAAATCTTAGAGAAATTTCTCTGTTTACCAACATATGAGTAAAAGGTAAAAACATTCAGTCCTCAGAAAACATCTGGAAGTCCCACAGTTTGTATTTTACAAATTATTATTTAAAAATAGTGATTCTATTAGGGTCACT
>NC_050530.1:4637162-4637799 GCF_002922805.2 Oryzias melastigma
AGTACCAGGTTTAGGGTTAGGGTACCAGTACCGTACCACGTCCCTACACCGTATCAAACGGCCTGTGGACCGGTACCAGTTCACGGCCTGCAGATTTGGGACCTGTGATTTAATGGGAACATCCAGCATGTCAAAAAATGACGAGATGGGGACACTCAAAATGTCAAAAAGTGGCGTTGAAGGCCCCAACCATACGTCCATAAATGATGAGGTAAGAGTGAGAATGTGTTGGTTTTCATGCTGTTATGGGGTCCGACCTCGTCTCTGTGACACAGATCTGTCCCTGGAAAGGATGTACCAGGAAGTGGTAGGGTTCTCGCTTCCTGTCTGTCGGGGGCCAGTCTAGATAACTTTCAAAATAAAAGCACATTCTTCTGAGTGAATCTGAATTTGCTACGACTCACTTTCAGCTGCAGTTTTAGAAACTCTCCAAGCCGAGAATCATTTAGTCATAAGTTTTTCTTCCTGATGGTTTTTATTTTATGACTTTGTGGTTTTCAAGTAAATCTTAGAGAAATTTCTCTGTTTACCAACATTTGAGTAAAAGGTAAAAACATTCAGTCCTCAGAAAACATCAGGAAGTCCCACAGTTTGTATTTTAGAAATTACTATTTAAAAATAGTAATTCTATTACAAA
>NC_050530.1:4638042-4646588 GCF_002922805.2 Oryzias melastigma
AGAACATTTTTTCTTTCTGGGCTTTTAAAGCTAATTTAACTTTCTAAAATGTTATTATTTAGGGTTGCAAGAATAAAAAGTGTCCAGAATAGTTAAATAAATAAATAAAAACCAGGAAAAAATGGTTAAATTAAATCAATAAGCAGCCAAGTTTGACCGTGAGTTCTGCAGGGTTAAATTAAAAGTCTAACCTAATAGCTATTAATATTATTTAAAATCCTGCAGTTATGATTAATTAATTTCCCTCTGTATCAATAAAGTACTGTATTCATTGTATTACTGTATATTGGATCATATTAAATTGTAATCTTCATTCTTTTAGTTTCTATAGTCATAAAAAGCTTTTATCCCTCAGAAAGTTCCTCATAATAAAGCAGATTTGTATATAAAATACCAGATTCTGATGTATTTTTTGCATTATCTGTACGAGGTCGTGGATGCAGGTTTTACTGCAGTCCTCTGTAAAGTGACTTGTGACTCGCTCCATCACCTCCTGATGACACTCAGGACTCTAGAATTGTGTATTCAGACAGAAAACCTTCAGCATAAACTCCCTCCTCTTCCTCATTTCCTTCCTGCAGCTTTAACTCTCTGAATATTAACCACCTCCCCCCCCTCCATCCTCCCTCCCTGGTGACCAGTGTCTTTAAATGCACCCCCCACCCCCTCCTCCATCCTATCCCACAACCTCACTGCTCTTTCTGTTGCCATGGTGACAACAATCCTCTGGTGATTAGTGTTAATTATCGCCATGGCAACACCATCAGTAGCAGTGTAATCACGTGTGGGGAGGTGAGGAAGAGGAGGGGAGGTTTTTTTTGTTGGTTCTGGCCCAATCAGACTTCCGTGCTGGTTCTGTTTAAAAATGAAGAGGAGGAAAACGGATCTTCAGTTCAGGTTTTCACTGCTGGTTCTGAAGGTTTTTCTGACTCTTGGGTGTTTGTGGTTCTGTTTTTCAGTTGGAGAGTGGGTGGGTGTGGTCTCAGGTGAGTTGTGGGCTCAGGTTCAGGTGAGACCTGATCTACGGTTTTGGTCCATCACACAATTTGTTTGAGCTTTTCAGTTTCCTTGATGGAGGAAGAGTCCTGCGGTGGTTTCCTCTCCAGCGGTGTTCCACAGGGTTCTGTTCTAGGCCCCCAGCTCACCAAAAAGCATCGGATTCAAACCACTGACCCTCACTGACAGCATCCCTGCGCCTCAAGCTCCTCTTTTGTTTTATTTTTTGCGTTTTTCCCGCCTGGTTGACAAACATCTCATGATTGAGTCACTTTGATGCATCTGTTTTCTGGCTGAACTTTGGTTTGGGCCGGTGTTCAGCTGCACTGAACCGGATCAGAACCAGCTGCCATCTCTATTTCAGATCCAGTTTACATCCATTTTATCCACATATTTGAGGGAAAAGTCCATAAATCCATAAATCACAAGTTAAATTTTCTTTCCGTTTCCGCAGCAAACTATTAAATGAGTTCTTGATAACAAGATTAAAAAAAATAACCTCAATCAGATTTTTGATCTCAAGGTATAAAAACGGGATTTGATTTTGTTTAAATCAAAATAATAATAAATGTTTACCAACTTAATTTTCTTAAAATCAATTTGATTTGGAATTGTTATGTCCGAGTTATTTGTTTTTCCGTATTAAATTGTTCAATTTAGTTCTCTTTGTTTACTTACTGTATTTCATTTTATTTTTTGACAGAGGTATGATCCATCCCGGACAAGCCCAGAAGGGCTTCTGAATTTAAGCCCAACCTTTGACAAATGCCGGGTTTGCCGCTGAGCCACAGCCTTCCTCTGGACTCTGACTGCTTTCACACTTCGATGCTAAAAGTATCCGGCTTAACTTCCACGAGCGTTCGTTGACTAATTTGAGGTTAATTTCCCTCCTCGCCTCACCTCCGTCTTCCTCTCAGTGTGACATTTGGTGAGGAAGAAACTTTCAGCTTATTAACCGACTCAGGAACCTTTTCAGCGGCTGGTTAACATGCAGCTCAGCTCCCCTCTGTGGGAAACTCGCACCTCCATAATTACCAGCCGGAGTCGTCCTCCTCTCGTCTCCCGTCTGCGGGCCGCTCACCTCATGACTGCTAAATGCCAAACCCACAACACCGCCGGCGCCGCCAGGACGGAGAACAAAGAAATGTTAACTGAGAAAGAAAAAGGTGAAGTTCTCGTGTTTTTACAAGTGGTGTGAAGCCCCGCCTCCTGACCCGGCACCAGCGTCCTCTTAACCAGTCCAGTTTACAATCACTAAGGAGCCAAAAGGATTAAATAATCTGATTACTTAATACAACAAATGTTTGAGTCTTTAAATCCCACCATAACAACACTTACTGGAACAGTTTTAAAAATAATTAATAAATAAAAAGTTTTGAAATCGAAGCGTTTCTTGTCAAGTTGGCGCCATTTCATCTGATCAATCTCACAAACTGTCTCACGCCGTTCCAGGTGAAACGTTTCCTCGATGCTCACATGCAGTCATCGACAGTTACATTCAGGCTGAACGACAACACAGACCCTCAGCATGTAGAAACATTTTGAAAAAGCCTTCTTAAAAATCATTTTAGGATAAATCAAATTACGTTTTCATTGGTCCTTTTCATTCAGCATCAAGAATCCAGATGTTTTGATGAGCATCTAAGACTAAAATCACATTTAAATGTTACAGAAATTTCCTTTATATACGTTACTTTTATGTGGAAAAAACATTCATTCAACTGAGTGGACTCATTTGTTACCAACTCCCTCTCTAGTAGGGCGGGTATCGGTTACAATTTCCTGAAACAATTTGATTTAATTCACAAAAGCCCAAATCAATTTAAATCTGATTTTTGTCTATTATTTCAATTTTTAAATTCAATTTTGAGCTTACACATTTAGACGCATTTAATCTGACACAGTTCACATTCTGTAAAATGTATTAGTGAAATAATGAGCGTGTTAAAAGTTGCGGTTTCAGTTCGGCCACTAGGTGGCGATTGTGCTATAGCAATAATACCTCATTCCAGAAGAAGAAGAAAGAACGAGGAAAAAACTGTTTTAGATCAGAAACTATTTACTTTAAAAATGTTTCCTTGAAAGAGTTTGGATAATTCACAAAAAAAGATGTTAATTTAGTCAACAATGTATGTTTAGGTCAACCGAGCGTTAGCATTAGCCGTTCTATGGGAAATCCCAGGTGGTTGTCTGGAGCATGGGGGTGGGTCTCCCTTGGGGGGCCCTGGTTCGTACCTGGGGCGGTGGGTGCTCGGTCCTGCTGGGTGGTGGTGGGCTGCTCTTCTGGGGTTTGGGGGCTGTCCGGGGGTGGGGTCCTGCGTTGATCCTCCTGGCGGGGTGGGGGGGCTGCTCCTCTGGCTGGGCTGGGGCCTGCACTCTCTGTGCTCCTGTGCCTTCCCGCTCTCTAGAGTGACGGGCCTCTGCGGCTAGCCCTGGTCTGGGTGTTTGGCGTGACTGCCCGATGGGCGGGTCCCTCCGCAGCCTGGTGATGGTTGTAGGGGGTCTTGGCTGCAGCTGCTGCCCCGGCGGGGGGTCTTGGTGTGGGGATGGCCGGGCGCTCCCCCCCTGAGTACATTCCATCACCATCCACCTCAGTGAAACATAAACACTCACCTGAGCACAGGTGTCAGCTCACCTTAGCACTAACCGTTGTGTGACAGAATGAAAGTCTTTACATTTTATATGCAGAAGTGTGTGAACTTCAGTTGTGTTGTGTACATTTAGACTAGTTTATATGTGTAGATTATTTTAGCCAACAGGTATGTTTGTAGCTACTGAGTGTATGTAGACAGGCCCCGCCAGATTGCAATTTATACCTGGTTGTTTTATGTTACTACCATCTCCTACCTTCTCCAAACTCCCATTTTAGGATTACTTCCTGTCTTCAGGATTACTTCCATTCTTCATGATTACTTCCATTCTTCATGATTACTTCCATTCTTCATGATTACTTCCATTCTTCAGGATTACTTCCATTCTTCAGGATTACTTCCATTCTTCATGATTACTTCCATTCTTCAGGATTACTTCCTGTCTTCAGGATTACTTCCATTCTTCAGGATTACTTCCGTTCTTCATGATTACTTCCATTCTTCATGATTACTTCCATTCTTCAGGATTACTTCCATTCTTCAGGATTACTTCCTGTCTTCAGGATTACTTCCATTCTTCAGGATTACTTCCGTTCTTCATGATTACTTCCGTTCTTCATGATTACTTCCATTCTTCATGATTACTTCCATTCTTCAGGATTACTTCCTGTCTTCAGGATTACTTCCATTCTTCAGGATTACTTCAATTCCTCATGATTACTTCCTGTCTTCAGGATTACTTCCTGTCTTCAGAATTACTTCCTGTCTTCAGGATTACTTCCATTCTTCAGGATTACTTCCAGTCTTCAGGATTACTTCCATTCTTCAGGATTACTTCCATTCTTCATGATTACTTCCATTCTTCAGGATTACTTCCAGTCTTCAGGATTACTTCCCACCTGTCCCGCCGTGGTCTCTCCGTCCTCCTGTTGCTCCAAACTTCTCTCTCCGGCCTCCAGAGTCGCTCTCTGTTCTCTGACGGAGATTTCCGGTGTAACTGATGAAGAATCGTGTCAGTGAGCTTTGAAGAAGCTTTCAGCAGCAGCCGGAGACGCCGTCACCGTCGACCAACATCTAAATCAGCCCTGAAATATTCAGCAGCCTGCTGGATGTGTTTAGAGCGAATGAACGGCGTAAATGTTAATGTGTCGAAATGTCAGACTTCATATTTATTTCATTAAAGACATGAAGTCACGCGCAGCGCCGCTGTCTGACATGAAATAGAGATGAAGCCGACGCAGACTCAGTTTCCTTCCTGTCGTCCTCTGAAAGCCTCAGATGTGCAGCATCCGAACGCACCGCGTGTGACACGGGAACACAACACGCGGCGCTGACACACACCGACGCACAGGCGGACGCCGTCTGGAGCTCTTAGTCCGGTTTGTTGTCACTTTGCGTTAAAAGTTAAACAGATTCTCAGATGAACATTTTTATTTTGTCATTTTTGAAAATTTAAAAGGAGCATTAGTGTCAGTCTGTGTGTGTCGTTGTGTGTGAGTGTGTGTCTGCTCTCTAAAAGCCAGGATAAATATTAAAAGCAGATCAATATTTTATTCCAGATAAATTATGATAGAGTGTTTCTGAAAGCCGCTGTGTGTGTTTGTGTGTTAATAATTCATCAACATTGTGATGTGACTGCAGCTCCGTCTCCAGTGTTTTCCGAGCGATGACAGTCGGTCACGTGACTCCCGTTAATGATTCATGGCGCGTCTGAGCGCGTGCGTCCGGGAGGATTCAGGTCACATGACCGGCGGTCGTCTGTCTGCAGCGGCGCTGAAAAGGTGATGATCTTCAGGACTTCACAGGTTTTGAAAATCAAGATTCAAATCTAAAGAAGAAAACTGTTTTCTATAATGAAATAAAATATTTTAGTGCATAAGAAAGTCATTTAAGTTTGTTTTCCTGCTTTATTGATTTGTTTTGTTTATGATGTTCTGGTCATTTATTTTGGATCGGCTGATGTCAAAGTTTCTTTGGAAACTATGAAAAGTTTAACCTGGAATAACAAAAGCAAAAACGCTGAGTAAAAAAGCTAATTTGAAATGTGACACTTCTTTGGTCTGTTTGTTCAACATCCCCGACACTCTGCTCCGTCAGTTGGTTGGTTGGCTTATTGGTCGGTCATTCTATCGTTGGTCAGTCAGTTGGTTGATTGATCAGTTGGTTGGTTAGTCTGTTTGTTGGGTCGTTGGTGGTCGGTCAGTCATTCCATCAGTTGGTCAGTCGGCTGGTTGGTCGGTTAGTCGCTCAGTTGGTTGGTCACTCAGTTAGTTGGTTGCTTTATTGGTCGATCAGTTGGCTGATTAGTTGGTTGGTTGGCTGGTTGTTCGGTTGGTTTGCTAGTTGGTCGGTTGGTCACTCGGTTAGTTGGTCGCTTTATTGGTTGATCGGTTTGTCAGTCGGTCCATTGGTTGGTCGGTCGATTGATCGCTTGGTCCGTTGGTTAGCCGCTAAGTTGGTCGCTCGGTTGGTCAGTTAGTCGCTAAATTGGTTGGTCAGTCGGTTAGTCGCTTGGTTGGTTGGACGGTCAGTCATTCAGTCAGTTGAACGTGGCGACATTTCTTCGCCTGATTGGTTAACCGTTTTCCTTCTGGAAGTCTGACCAATGGGGGCTGTGCAGCGGACGCCACTGGGGTCAGACAGGTTTGAATCCGGGAGTATTTCACTTTTCAAATGGATCTTAACCGAGACGGAGGTCCATCACAAAAACTGCAGGAGTTCAGTTTTTAGCACCTTTTATTTTAAAAAATGATAATAGTTTTTTAAAAATCTTATTTTTTTAGGTTTCATTTACTTTCATGACTTTTGTTGCTTTTCTTGTTTTCTGGAGTTGTTTATAAGCTCCAGTTGTTCTGGTTTTGGCTCATAGAACCGTCATGGTTCTTCTCTAGAGGTCCAACTTTGTTTGGGAACAGAACCAGAACTCTAAACCAGAACTTTTTTTTGTAACTTAAATGGAATTAAACCAAATTAAAGCAGCAGTGATCTGGATCCAGAATCTTCATGAAGATTCCAGAGCAGCAACAGAAGAACTACAACCGAGACGTTTGACACGCCGTCATCGTCACGTTTTCTCTCAGAAATGTTCCAGATGAAATTCTGATCCACGTCTCCTGAAGACTCAGCAGAGATTTGTACCCCATCAGAATAAATTCAAGATCTGATCTCATTTCTGATCGCAGAATCATCACAGAAAACTTGGAGATCCTTGGAGACTTCAGCCAATCAGGAAGCACCAGAACAGTCGTTGGTTTGACCGCGGTTCTGTTTGTTAGGAATCGGTGGGTCCAAACGGGTCCCAGTAGAACTCCTCCAGGAGGTTCTGTGATCTTGTCTCCTTCTGCATCCAAACAGGAACTCCACGGATCTGGAGGATCAATTGGAGGTTCAGCTCAGGTGTAGGAGTCCAGACGAGGATCAGGACCGACCCGGCTGGACCTCTGAGACGGATCAGTGTGTGTCTGTGTGTGTGTGGGGGTGTGTGTGTGTGTGTGTCCCACACCTCCAACAGGTAAATTGGTGCGACTTCACCTCCGTCCCCTCCTCCCGCTGTCCTGCGCTGTGATTGGCTGAGCTCTGTTTGGACTGACACATCTCCAGAGCGACAGATTGATGAGATGGTTGGTCACACACACTTCACACACACACCTTATTTAGATGCTCCACTCCAGATCCTGAACTGGACCAGAATCCAATTTGATCCAAACCCGTCGTGATAAAAACAGATTTAAACCTAACAAAGAAAACGAGAAGAAAAATCTCAATCAGATTCAGAGATTCAGACGTTCATCCTGATGGAGTTTATCTTCACAGCAGAACCGCCGACGTTCTGTGGATCCATGAGAGATCTCTGTTTGTTGTTCCTTCATGAGAACCAGAGATTTGGAGAAACAAACTGCAGTTAAATACTGCAGTAAAGACACAAACACACACAAACACACAGCCCTCTTCTGGTTCTGGTTCTGGTTTGAGGTTCAGTCCGGTTTTGTTTTGTTTAAAAAAATAGTAAATAATAAATCAAAGGGAATTTTGGCAAAACACATAAAAAATGTTTCTAATTAGTTTTTTTAGTTAAAATAATTTCAATTATTTTGTTGATAACAAATAAAGAAGATTTTGATAAATTGTTGAAGATTTTATTTTTAAAATCATTAACTTTGTGAGAAAAGACTGAGTTCAATCATTTTTTTATCCCAAAAAATCTCAGATTTTGTATAATTTCAGGTTTAAATTTTAGCCATTTTCCTCTATTTTTTATGTCATCATTTTTATCGATTTATCTGTAAAAACGTTTCTGAAGCATCTGGATGACAGACGGAGAGTTCAGCGTTCCTCATGATCTCAGAGAACGTCGGCCGCTCACACTCACACCGCCGTTTTCACACATTCAAATCTACGTTTAAATAGTTCTTTTTAAAATGTTGAAAAATTATTTTTGTAATATGTAAAATCCAATAAAAAGATAAATATGTTTTAATATTTGTTTTTAAAATACAAAACTAGTATTTTTTTTATTTCACTTTCATTAATGTAGAATTTATTATTCTAAAAAATATTTTTTTATTTAAAATTTTAGCATAATTTATTTTAAGCTTTCTTTATCAGCTTTAAAATAAACGTGTTTGATTAGATTTGATCATAAACATTCTAACTGTGACAAAATCATTAATTTAAAATGTTAAATTATTAGTATTTAACTGAATATAATTATTGTTGTTAACTATTCTTGTACACGTCCTGCTAAACAGATCAAAGAGGCATAAAGTTTGATAAGGATCAATAATCATTCAAACTAAACATTTGTATTAATAAGCATCATTAGTTTGTTCATCTCAACAGTAATTTATATATTTTTGTTCTAAATCCTCAGAAAGTTTTATTTCCACTAACACATAGAATCAGGCAGTAAAGTGTTCTGACTCCTAACAGGATGATGGTGAACGTGCAGCGGCGTGCACG
>NC_050530.1:4646876-4649840 GCF_002922805.2 Oryzias melastigma
TCTGTGAGTGTGTGCATGTGTGTGTGCATGTGTGTGTGCATGTGTGTGTGCATGTGTGTGTGCATGTGTGTGTGCACGGTTTCTAAAAGAAAAGAAAACAGAACCAGGATGTTCAGAATCAGCAGAGTTGATCTGATAGAGCAGCTGCTCACCTGTCCAGGTAGCCACGCCCCCTCACCTCATTCCCCTCCCGTCAGCTGATCCGTGGGCTTCAGAAAAACATTTTCTGTCTCACCTTCAGTTGGTGCAGAAAAACGAAGGGTTTTTACGTCGTGAGTGAGTTCTTTTTGTTTTTTAAATCACCTTTAGTACAAAAGTGGAGCTTTACGAATTAAAAAATGACATGGACGCAGAAAAAGGTCTGAAGAGGAAAAACCAAACAAAAAACAAAAGGAAAACAGCACAAGTAAACCACCAAAAATCCAACACCAAACCGGCGCTGCTGACAGAACACAAGACATTTTTGAAAACCCAAATTTGAACAAAATCATCAATCAGATTAACAAGTTTTAAAACACCTTTAAAAATCATACTTTACAAATAAAAATTGACATGAACAAAGAATGAGTTTTAGTTTTTTGTTTTTGGGGTAAAAAGTGAGAGAGAGACTCTAGTTGATAAAGTGATCAGTTGTAACAAACATCGGTCACTTACGGTGGCCCTGAAGGTCAAATCACATCAACAAATAATTGGAAAAATCACATGACAATTTAAAAAAAACCAAAAATAAATACATAAAATAAAAGTAACAATTCCCAAGAAAAAAAAAAACACAATTCCAAAAATAATGTCGCTTCATACCAACTTTTTCATTGTGTTTCATTTTTTAAATATTTCCCTTTAATTTCTGAAACTGCTCTTAGTTTCTGTAACGTTTTTCTTCTATTTTGACAGAAACTGTTAAAGTTGTTACTGTGGATGATGAAGTTTGTCCATCATTTCAGCTGAACGTTTTTGTCATAAAGTGAGACTGAATCTGATCCGTAGTAATCATAAAACTTTTATTTGTCTGCAAATATTTGAAAAATGTCAAAAATCAAACGTCATCATCCAGTCAGAGATGTCCCACAGTAAACCTCCTCCTGTTTATACTTTTGCTTCATTTAACTTTTTATTTTGATTTCTTGAAAAACTTTTTCCCCCAAAACATTTCATTTTTATGTCATTTAATTTCCTGGAATTAAGTTTCATTTTCTAAATTGTAGAATTGCTTTTTTAGTTTTTAATTGTTTTGATATTTAATTTGTTTTTACAAGTGAATTTGGTTTGATTGACCCTCCATTATCAGTATTATTTTTATATTAGTCACTTTCTGATGTCTTTCTGTGTTTCAAACAGATTTTAAATCATTTTTCTGCATGAATCCTCTCAGAATTAAACTCATCTCCTCTCATTTATTCTTCTGTCTCCTTCAGAGACCAAAGTTCTGGACTCCAGCTTGTTGTTTTCTCTCGTCTGCTCGTGTTTTGGTGACTTCTGGAAGGTTCAGCTCATCCGGACGGTTCTGAACTTCCACGTCTTCCCTCTGAGATCCTCTGGATACCTGAGGACGACTCCGGTCTGGAACCTGCAGAAGTAGGTTAAGCAGGACGTCCACGTTCAGCTGCAGCTGCTCTAATAAAGAGCAGAGCAATCTCTGCTGGAACAAAGAGCTTATTAGTGTCTTTTGTCTGGAACAGAAAGCTTCCAGCTGCTAATTAGCAGCAGGCTCTTATCACCGCTCCTTCTGCCTGGACGTTTGCAACCTGCAGAGCAGGAGGCGGGGCCGCGGAGCCACGGAGCCACGGAGCCACGGCGCCGCTGCATGCTGACGAGGGAAGAATCTGATTTCAGCTTCAGCATCAAGACGGATGATCACAGCTGACCTGAACGGAGAGATTTAGAGGAACCGAAGAATCCTGCAGGTGAGAGGAGATAACCAGATCCATGAACCTCCGAGGAGACGCTGAGTCCAGCCAGCAAAGGTCAAGAGGGTCAAATGGGTTCAAGGTGGGCAGAAAATGTGGACCTGATTGGGTTTGTCCAGTTTCTGTGGTGACTCCACCTGCGTTTGTCCACATTGGCTTAAGGACGGATTCAGTGAATTAGCTCGCTACGCTAGCTCAGTGGACAGCGTAGCCTGCTACCGAGCTAGCAAGCTCTGCTGTATCGAGCTTCACTGTATTGAGCTAACATGCTCCATTGTACTAAGCAAGCAAGTTCTGTCGTAGCGAACTAGCTAGCTTTGCTGAAACGAGCAAGCGAGTTCCAATTTATCGAGCAAGAGAGCTTCACTGTATCATGCTAGCAGGCTCCTCTGTATTGAGCTCAAGTCCCTGTGGGCAAACACAGATGGTACCACCTCAGAACCTGGACAAACCCAGTCAGGTCCACAGTTTCTGCCCACTTCATATGGACCACTCGGCCTCGCTGGCTGGAGTATCACCACCTGGAGAGTTTGATGACCTCAGAAGAACCTGAACTTCCTCCTCATCAGCTGAAGTGGAGCAGCAGGAGGCTCCTCGAACAGATGGTCCATCAGAACCGTGTTTTACATGAACTCTTGGGTTTTTCCTCCGTTTAGAAGAAGCTTCTCTTCCTGTTTCATCAAGGAGACTTCCTCCAGATGTGAGGATCAGCTGTGACGATCACCACACCCCCTGCTGTCCAGAAGCCCCTCCCCCCTCCCCGGTCGGTGTTCCTCGTTTGGCCCGACACGTCGACCCCATTGATCACTTCGGTTACGTCAACATGTCAGAGTGGAAGTCTGCCTGCTGCCCGTTGCCGTGGCGATCTGAGCCGGCGTCACACGGGCTGACAGGCTGTCACCGTGGAAACAAGTGAAAATAAAAGTGAGGTGGCTCGCTCCGCCGCGCCATCGATCGGCCCTCGTCAAGCTGACGTTTCTTCTTCTGTGGTTTCTTGTTCGTGTTTGTTCAGCTGACTCTGACATATTGTTGTGTGTGTGTGTGGGGGGGGGGGGGG
>NC_050530.1:4649955-4652183 GCF_002922805.2 Oryzias melastigma
CTCCTTAGAATATTCTCTGTTCACCTGGTGATTTGTTGTCACTTTATTGTTTCTACTTTAATAGTTTTATCAGGTTTAAGTTGATAAAGTTTTCAGTTCTCGTCACCAGCCCAATCCCATCATTCCTGAGAAGTTCCTCTTTTTTCTTCAACTCTAGGAGGAATTTTTCAACACTTTCTGTTTCATCTGCACAAAAAAATCCGAGTTGCATATTTGTGAGTTAAAAAAACACGACTCCTTCATGAAAGCGACACTTTCAATTGCATTTGTTGCCGTAATTAACTGTGTTCACTTTCTATAAAAACTTTGACAGTATTGATGTCTCCCAGCACACACCCCCCCTCACCCCCCCCCACACACACACACACGCACACACTCACGTGCATGTTTTGCTGTGTGAGCACTTTGTTGCTTCATAAATATGACTCCTGTTTTCTCCTGATTGGCTTCGTGCTGCAGCGGCGGCGAGGGAATCGTGATTGATTCACTCACCGCCTCCGCAATAACAATAATTGTTCAAGGGGGAATGGTAGGTGTGTGTGTCGGGGGGGTGTAGCATTTAATGAAAATTTTAACATTTCATAACCGCTCTAATCAATAAGTATTAGAGCTGAAACAGGAGCAGCAGCTGAGAGGAAAATTATGCGTTTATGCATTTAAATGCTGGAGTTTTATATCTGATCATTTCTACAAAACAGTTATTCTTTTTTTTTTTTAAATACAAAACAGTTAATCAACTTTTGATGAAGCAAAAAACGTCAGAACTTCATCCAGCAGTAGAGGTGCAGGTGAGGAATACCCAGCGGTTTCAGGGCGCCGCAGGAATCACTCTGAAAAGGTTTCCAGTCTCTCACGTCCACAAACATTCAGTTTTATTCTCCAAAAAAATGAGGGTTGGTGATTGTAGGTTGCAGGTTCTTCAGTTGAAATTGGAGGTTGTAGGATTCTAGGGTTCTAGGTGTTAAGGTTTAGGGTTCAAATTTGTTAGATTGTAGGGTTATAGGTTGTAAGATTGTAGGATTGGAGGGTTCTAGTTTGTAGGATTGTAGGGTTCTAAGTTATAGGATTATAGAGTTCTAGTTTGTAGGATTATAGGGTTCTAAATTGTCAGGTTGTTGAGTTGTAAGATTGTAGGGCTGTGATTATAGAGTTCTAGTTTGTAGGATTGTAGGGTTCTAAGTTGTAAGATTATACGGTTGTAGAGTTATATGTTGTAAGATTGTAGGGTTGAAGGGTTATAGGTTGCAGGACTATACAGTTCTAAGTTGTCGTGTTGTAGAGTTCTAGGTTTTAGGGTTCTAGGTTAAAGAGTAGAAAGGCTGCTAAGCTTTGGGAATTTCAAGGATTGAAGGAAAATATCAATTCTGTGAATTTAATTTAGTAAAACTAGTATCAACGTAATTGTTGCCTATAAAAATTTATTTTTTCTGCAAAAGTTTAATTTAGGATTTTACTTTTGCGCTCCTCTTAAACCACGGACACTAGTTTGCAGCACAACACACTGAAACAACAACATGATGTAATGAAAACCATCTCATGGAATGTATTTCATTATCCTTGTGGCTGAATAATGACACATGCAGATCAGTTTAACTGGATAAGGTGGATTATTGGAGACTTTTCTTTGGTCTTTTAATCCAGCTTCCATTGACTAAATTTATAAAGTACATTTAAGAACTTTATTGGTTGAAGCACATATTTCTTGCTTGTTTTTTACACCTAAACATATTGTTTTCATTGGTGGACCACGCTGGGGCACCTTATCACCCATTTTTGAAAGAGTCATGTTTCAACTACTTCATATGTGAGACGATGAGGATTGGAGGTCTTAAAAGTCACCCTGATTCACACCAACCAAAATGACCTCAGGGTCCATTTGGGGTTGTGCGGCTGCTGGAGCCTATCCTAGCTACTGTTGGGAGAAAGCAGGGTACATTGTGAACAGGTCAGGGCACACACGTGCACACCTTTAGAGACACCAACTAACCACTGAATCGTGTCAAGGAAACCAGAGAAAACTTCACACAGACAGAAGCAGAAGGATTCAAACCAGGACCTTCTCACTGTGAGTGCTGACCACTGCACCAGCAGCCCTCATTGGCATGTGTCATGTGCTAAAACATTCACATATTAACCGTCTTTTCCGTCCGTTTGCCTGGAAAAATCTGCTGTCTCAGCAGAAACTTCCTGCCGTCAAACACCTCTGCTGATTTAAATCCCCCCTCCCC
>NC_050530.1:4652214-4652778 GCF_002922805.2 Oryzias melastigma
TCTTCTCAAATGACTCTTAAAGACTTCCCACTCGACTGACCCTCTTTCTCCGCGCCGCCGGATTATCATTGGTCGGCCGCTGACATTTTGTTAGACGTCGTTAAGACCCGCGGCGCCATAAAGCACCTGAGGGTGACACCTCCCACACCGCCGCCGAGGCTGGGGGAGAGTTATAGTCCTCTTTTAAGGTCTCGATTAACCTTCTTTTCTGTGCCACTAATCAATTTTCATGGAACCAGCTCCATAAAGTCTGTGAAGACGACACATTCGGCTGGAAGGAACATCTGAGTCAGAACCAGAACCAGACAGAACTCATCTGAACCATTCTTTGTTGGTTCTTGAAAAACTGTGAATCTTGAACCTCACAGCTGAACCTTATTGAGAAACTGTATGAGAGACTGTGTTCTATCCTCTGTTCCCCTCTCCTACCTGACAGTTGGACTATCATAGAACCGAGCCAGAACCTCTAGGCTGTGTGTCACAGGTCCACTGTGATGTCAGCAAACCTTCATCAGCTGGAGAGGAAGAGGATGAGTGACTGGCCTGTCAGGACGGGGGGGGGGG
>NC_050530.1:4652787-4660529 GCF_002922805.2 Oryzias melastigma
TTGCTACCAAACAAACACACACCAACACACACAAACACACACATGGTCTCAGACGCACACACCAACACACACCAACAAACACGCACACACCAACACACACCAACACACCCCAACACACACACACACACACACTGTGACAGTTTGACAGGTTATGTTGGAAACCACCAGAGCAGTAGAAAGGGGTTGAGTCGGGTTAAATGACTGCGCTGGGGAGAGTGTGTTGTAGAAGTGACTGTATGTGTGACTGTAACCATGTTGTGGTCTGAACTTTTAGTGTATTTGTTGTTGAGACATTATTATTTGAGTATTTTCAAACACATAGAACTTTTTCAGATGATATTTGTTGGAAAGATGAAAACTGGAGGTTAGAACAATCAGTGTGAGTGTTAAAGTCTACGCTTTACACAGTGTTTCTTATTGATATCAGTTCAGTTTTTCACTGAAACTTCACCGTTCTGGTTTCCTCCTCTACAGTAGGGGTCTTCTTCTTCTTCTTCTTCTTCTTCTTCTTCTTCTTCTTCTTCTTCTTCTTCTTCTTCTTCTTCTTCTTCTTCTTCTTCTTCTTCTTGTGAGGCCACAGAGTGGTTTTCTTCTCTGATGGGGGCCAGGGTCGGTTTGTAGGCTAACAGAAAAAGTGTAACAATCACAGCCTAAACGTAAACATTTACGGTTTTCCAAACATAGCCAAATTTTAAATTATTTATTTATGTAATCTTTATTGAAATAATAATACCAAAACATTTTAAAAACTGAATATATAGCATTACCTGCGATAATGCTCGTGGGAATGCTGTAAGCTGAATTTGGCTGCTGTAGATGCTAAAGCTGATAGTTTGCTAAAATATTAGCGAAATTAGCGTCTCTCAGACTGGTACCGGTTCCTAGCCCAAAGGATTTCATGGGAACATCCAGCACGTCAAAAAACAACCAGTTGGGGACACAAAACATCAAGAAGTGAAGCGGGGGGGCCCCAACCATACGTTGGTAGTGAGAGTGCGCCGGCTCTTTTCTCTCATACTTTAGTTTGTTATAGTCAGATGTTTATCATCTCCTTTGTCATGTCTGTCAATAATGTTTGTGCTACATGTATTTTATTTCCAAATCCTGCTCTTGTAATTGTACGGTGGATTCCAAACTGTGATCATTCTGAATTTGAGGCAACGATCCTCAGCCTACCTGTCCTGATTTGGTTCTTGGGATGGTGACGGTGTAGTTGGAGATCTCTGTGATTTCTGAAGCTCTTTGATGGTTCTGACCTTTGTCTGTATCTGGGAAGTGGACTAATTATGACCTCATCCATAGAAAATGGTTTACTTCAGTAGGAACCAATGAAATCGATCCACTTTTTACCGATACGCCGCCATGTTGGAGCCAGACGACGTCTGTAAGCAGCGATTGGTTCAAGTCGGTCCTTTCTTTAGCAACCATTATTGGCAAGCTCGTTGGGAGGCCACACCCCTAACCCTTGAAAGTGGGCTACATGGAATCTGTCGAACGTTGGACCAGCAGGCTCCGCCTACTTTATTGAGCCATCTGATTAGTCAGTTTATAAATTGAACAGCGTAACCTACAGAAAAAAAATACCATGAATAAATGAGATGTTAAAAAGTATGAGAGCAAGAATGGTCATTCTGACCAATAGAATAACAGCCGTTTGTCTCTCTATAGAAGTCTGTGGGACTTTGGCGTCTTGGAGCCACTTCCTGTTTGGACGCTGAGGGCTGAAGCTTCCCGATTTCTCACCAAAACATTTTCCAAATCACAGAGGAAACTATAAACACTGTAGATCAGGGGTCCCCAAACTACGGCCCGCGGGCCAGATTAGGCCCAGCCCCCCACACACTTCTTTATTTCTTTTCTTATTATTTTTCTTCTATATGATTTTTATTTCTTTTGGACGTCTGTAGCTCTTCAGTTCATTCAGCTATTAAAATATTCAGCTCTTTTATGCTAGCTTTGAGTGTTTCGCCAGTTACTAAAGATTTTTAGACTATTTTGGAGTTTAGCTAATATTTTAGCCACAGATTAGCTGTTTTGGCTAATTGAGGTTTTTTTCAGTTTTTGAGACTAATTTAGATTTTAGCAAATATTTCATCTTTATCCTAGCTGTCTTGGCTAAATTAGACATGTTACTATTGTTTTTAGTCCAATTTGGCATTTAACTTATATTTCAGCTACATAATCGCTGTATTACTAATTTTGGCATTTTCTCAATTTTGAGGCTATTTTTGGAGTTTCGCTAATTTTTTAGCTACATGCTCGCTGTTTTGGCTAATTTTGCATGTTTGGTTTTTTTTTTTTTTTTTAGGCTAATTTGGAATTTTTCTAATATTATAGCCAGCTATCAGCTTCAGCTTCTTTAGCTATTAGCTTCAGTGTTTTCAGCTATTAGCTTTAGCATCTTCAGCGACCAATTTCAGTTCACAGCATTCACATTATCACAGGTAATGCTATTTATCTAGTTTTTTAAAATGTTTTAGTATTATTTTTATTTCTATGAAGTTAACAGAAATGGTTTATTTAGAATTTGTCTATGTGTGGCTTTCTGGAGAACCATAAACCTTTAGGTTTAGGCTGTGATTGCTGCACTTTCTTTCTGTTAGCCTACAAACCGACCCCGGCCCCCCATCAGAGAAGAAAGCAGTGATGTTGCCCTCAGAAGAAGAAGTTTGGGGACCCCTGGTTTGGACGTGTGACCGGACTGAAGACGAACACTCACCAGCGAAAGGTGACTTTCCCGCCACACGTCAGGCGTTCAAAGACATCTGGGGAACGTCCTCCTCTGGGAAGGACAGGTGAACTCCCAGGTCAGACGCTCCACGCCGGGGTCAGCGTGGAACATTCCCGGCACGTCCGAGGCCCGGCCAGTTCCTGCATATGCATGAAGGTGATGCAGATCTATTTCATTACAGCTCCACCGTTCAGGAATCTGTTTCAGCACTTTGTCTCTTTTTCCTGCGACTGTCTTTAACTTTTCTTCAGGTTCCTCCGCCATCTGTCTTCATCTGTTTCCCTCGTTCCTGCCGTGTCTCTGCTCGGTCTCCATCACTCCACATTAGTCCTCCTCTCCTCTATTACCTTCTCTTTCGTCCATTAGTAACACCTGAATCCTTCTATTAGATTGAGGAAGTTGGCCTCATAAATTCGCCGGCGTCTCCAAGCCGGCGAGCGACGGCTCACTGTTTTTGATAATGAAAGGATCTGGGCTTAAATTCACATTACCTTTGTAATGTACTTCATGCTTGATCATATCGGGCTCTTTGATTTTATTAACGTCTCTGAATGGATTTCTGGCTCTCCCCCCGTCCATCTCTGTCTGTCTGCCCCCGAACGACGACTCCAACGACGACTTCGCCCTCGAAGGAGCCGCTGAAGGTCAGGAGCCGCGGCCCGGCCGCTGCTTCCCCCGCAGATGGATGGCACAGAGGCATGATGGGAAACTGCTGAGCAGGTCAGCGGTTTTCAATGAAACAGATGTGTTCCTCGCTTGTTTATAATTAAAGTGTTTTCTTTGACGTGTGCCTGATTCAGAGATTTAAACTCATTCCAGATGTGTGACTGAAAGGATCCAGAGATGAGCGACACATCAAACTGATCTGATTCTTGATGTCTGGATCAGGAACAAACAACTGAGGTTAGCTAAAGCAGCTAGCATGTAGCTGAGATATTAGCCAAACTCCAAAACAGCCTAAAAAATCTTATTAAATACAAAAATAGTCCAAAAAGCTGCAGAATGACAGTTTTCAAACTTTCAAACTGTAACTTTTTAACATAATTATGGCAGGAATAAAAAGACAGGAATATTATTCCAGAATAAATCAACTTAAACCTTAAATAACTTTCAATATTTTACTCTCCATTAATATATATTTTGTCAAAATTATACAAGTTAGAAATGAGTGTAAGATAACATCGGGTCATTAATAACAGTAAAATAAAATGATCTGGAGGGCCGGATAGAATTACCTGGAGGGCCGGATCCGGCCCCCGGGCCTTGACTTTGACACGTGTGATATATAGTGTAAAGTGGGATTTGTACATAAGAACAATTGTTGCATTAAATCCATATTTTGAGGAAGTCTCCTGGTTTTTGTCTGGAAATATCAGATTTTTTTTCCTTGACGCCGGAGATTCTTCCTCCATTTCCTGTCTGGCTCCTTTTCTCACCAAACAAATTTTCTAAAGTTCTGAAGATGTTTTTTTTTTTTCTTCTTTTTTTTGAATTAACTTTGTTCGCTTTATTGGACTTTAAGAGGGTAGTAAATGTATTTAAGACACGAGACTGAGGAGGACGACATGAAAAGTAAATGACGTGGACAGAATCTGCTAGTTTTCCAAAAGAAAACTTCCTCCAGAATCAGACAATAAACAAAACAGAAATACTACAAAGTACTAGTACAAAGGGACTCATGGCTCGGTACCGGGCCGCGGTCGGTTTTGGACCACAGACCTACACCACCAAACTAAAGTCAAAACCTTTGGAGCTTCAGCGCTACACTCCCTCCTCTGATAGGACTCGTGCGTTCCTGTGCAACAGCGTTCCCGTTCGAGTCCTGGTTCCAGTCCAGACCCGATCACACAGGATTAATACCCGCTGGGTGGATGAAAGCGGCCGCTGCGTTAATGAAAGGCTGTTGTTTGAACACGGAGCCGCGGCTTCGGTCCGTTCGCACAAAACGAAATTGATTTCACGCAAATGAGTTTCTCCGCTGTGTTTGTGTGAAGAATTAAATGAGTTGTTGTGTTTCTGTGCAGCAAACATTGTTAGCTTTACAAGCTGATCACTCAACTAAAACTACATCACTAATTAAAAGCTGGCGGTGATTGTGTGTTTGTGTGTTGTGTGGTCGGGTGGTCAGGAGGCTGTTTCATGGTGTGGCTCTGACGCTGAACTCTGGACGGGTCAACACACTCGCACTTTCTTGTTTTTTCCATTTCTCTTCCTCCGGCCTGTCACGCTGTCCGTCATCCTCCACCCCCCCCAGGACTGTCAGTCAGTCAGTTACTCAGCCGACACATTACTAGTTCCTGGTCACACACACGCACCCCCCCCCCCACACACACACACACACACACACACACTCTCAGCTGACCATCATTACCAGACTGCAGCGAGGCAGAAAAGCTCAGTAATAGCAGGTCACTACCCTTTGTGTGTGTGTGTGTGGGTGTGTGTGTGTGGGGGTGTGCATGTGTGTGCATGTGTGTGTGTTGACCACTTGGCAGTCTATCAGTGTGATGGACTGTGTTTGTGCACAGAGTACTACGCCACTGAAAAATGTAAAATCTGCAGAAAACTTCAGAAATAGATTTTATGCGAAAGGTTCAAATCCCGGACGAGCCCCCAATTTATGCTACACCTGAGTCTAGGGGATTCAAAATGGAGGTAAAGCAAAGAAAAACAAGTTAAATGACTCTAAGACTCTCTCAAAGACCTCAGGAAGGAAAGTTTATTCACAGAAAAAAGCAACTATTTACACAAAATTGTACAAGAATGAAAACCTGTAAACTCAGGAAATGTCAGGTGGAGATCCTCGTCCAATCAGGCGCTCTGGACAATTAGGCGCAAACCTGCAAACATAGAAAAACGTTCCACTTGAAAAGAAAATCCAAAGACAACAGAATACGCCGTAACATTTTTGTTTGTCAATAAAGTTTTATGACATTCATTTCAATGTGGTCCATAGAAGTTCTTTTCACAGGTAAAACTATTAGTTTCATCTTCTTCAGTCATGAACTTCGTCGTTTATCGTCCACCCGAAGACGGAAAAGTCAAAATGTAGTTTTTGTCGGATGATATTCTGGCCTTCCATGAGGTCAGAGGTCAAAGGCCGACATGTAGAGTGCAGGACCTCTCATCTCACCTGCAGAAGGATCCTGTCAGCGACAGCAGAGGCGCGGCGCCGCAGGACGGCGGCGTGCGCGGCTCCCAGAGACCTGCAGAGGTGTAGCCGCTCCGGCGTGAGCCGCTGATGCAGATCAGAGCTGAAGTCTGCGTTAATATTTCATGTCACGGCTGGATAATTCATGCCCGCACGTACATGTGCACGAGCGCACCCAGGAGTCCGTGCACTTTAACGTGCACATCTAACGAGCTCTGCAAGCTCCCCGATGTTGAAAAATTCACCGCCGGCATCAAAGTTTAACGAGGATTTTCTCTGTGTGTCTTAATGAATCCGAGTCCATTTGTTCACATTTAAATAACCGATGAGGCCCAGCAATTAACACACACACACACACACCCCCACACACACAGTTGTTTTGTTCAGGGTGTTGTTTTTAGAACACACACATAAACACACGTGCACATGTGTGCATGTGTGTGTGATGGTTTATTCATGTGTGTCAGAGTGGGCTGAAACAGGAAACCTCTCATCTCAGTTTAGCTGCAGGCTGAATGCTGTCCGACCCATAAACCCCTGCTCTCACAGGCCGGTGTGTGTGTGTGTGTACGTGTGTGTGTGTGTGTACGTGTGTGTACGTGTGTGTACGTGTGTACATGAGGGAGCATGTTGACACTTTGCAGTTGTATATCCACCTCATTGCTGATCTCTGTCATCGACTTTAAAGTCTCGTTTGTTTTTGTTGATTCTTCGATGAATCCAGTTTGTGGAAAAAACATGTGATCAATCATCCATCCATCCTTCATCCATCCATCCATCCATTATCTATCCATCCATCCATCCATCCATCCATCCATCCATCATCCATTCTTCCATCCGTCCATCCATCATCCATCATCCATCATCCATCCATCAATCATCCATCATCCATCCATCCATCCATCCGTTGCTGGCTTCACACAGAAAGAACTGTACAGGGATTTGAACCACAACATTTACGCAGTAAAGCAAGAGTGCGAACCACTTCACACCATTACGATTAATTTTTGTTTTTGCCGCACACACAAAACTAAACATTTAGAGAATTTATTTTTAACTACGCTGTCAATCGAATACAAAAATTATTAGTAGTTCATCATACTTTTGTGTTGTGATTAATCACAATTAATCGCAATGTTTTCTGGGTAAATTTGATGACAACATGAACAAGAACAGCCCAGAGATAAACATTTTCCTTTATTTTTACTCTCAGAAACACTTAAATCGATCAAGTTTAAACCCAGAAGAGTAAATTATGACCATAAAACACATCGACTGTAAGATAAACAGAACTAAAGACTTTAAAAAATCTCTAATTAAATGTTAATAATTATGTTTTTATTGTAGAAGTTTATTGCATTATTGATCAGTTTTCTTCAGATATCTGATATCTTGAATCTTTTTCAGTAAAATTAGGATTATCTTCTGTAAATGACTCTTTGGTGAACAGCGGTGCATGGAGGATCATACAGGATCATACAGGATCATACAGGATCACACAGGATCACACAGGATCATACAGGATCACACAGGTACATGCCCTGCAGCCTGTTTAACATCCTGACCTGAGCGTCTGCCTCTCTGCTCAGCTATTCAGACGATTATTTGACTCATTTCCTGCTTAATACTTGAATTTTTCAGACCTTTTTCTCCATCATCTGCCTAATGGACTGAAGTCTGCGAGAAATCCTGCAGCTTTAAACGTCTCGGCTCAGTTCAGGCCACTTAAGGAAGGAAGTGTTCCGGCGTCAACCTGCTGAATTTTTAACCTGCCGAGTGTTTTAAGGCAAACCGACGCTGTTTTTAGGGTGTTTTAATAACTAACGCGGCTTAATGGAGGCTGAATTAAACATGGCTACG
>NC_050530.1:4660559-4677294 GCF_002922805.2 Oryzias melastigma
GGGCTATAGGCTGAAAAACCGGGAAACCAGAACCAGGGCATCCTGGTGGAGGAGTCTGGATTTAGTCCGTTTAATTCGGTCTGAACTCGTTAGTCCACTTTAATCAGGACGGGTTTAATTTAATAATTTTAGGGACTCAGACGGCTCACCTGTACGGATTCTGGAGGGAAAGTCTCAGAATCCTGCAGGCTAAAGAACCGTTCACACTCCATACATCAGTGGAAACATTCAAACATATTTTTTAAAAAAATTTTATTAACAGCCTGATACCCACACCTGTACCGTCCACTGCAGGTGTGACAGACCCACCTGGAGGAGGCGGGGCTCTGTCTCTAATAGTAACTGCAGGTGTGTTGATGGACCGGGAGGGTTGGACCAATCACCTTCCTCGGTGGAACCTCCTGATGGTTTTGGCCTGATGCCGTCCTCCTGATCCTGATCCTGATCCTGATCCTCTCACTGAGAACTTCTTCATGTCTTTGGAGGACGCCGTCAGAACCATAGTGGTTAAAATCCAAGCCACTCTGGAGGAACGTTTACAAAGATCTGAGGAAAGGTGACTTCCTGTGCAGACTCAAAGTTACATTAAGTCCACGCCAGACAGGAAGTGTCACATGACGTTCAAACCCGTTAAACCGCAGCTGCAGGACGCTGGAGGCGCTTGTCCACAGGGATCAGACCCTGATTTTCATTGCAGCAACTTTAAAGACAAAATACATAGTTTTATGTCAGTGACCAATCACAGGCTGACCTTAGGAAGTGATTGACAGGAATAATTACCAGAACACACATTTAAGTAACGTGAAACCTGCGACTCAGCACTTCACCGAATAACAGTCATGATGACGATGATTGATGTTAGTGTTTCCATAGCTACCAGCGTCGCCCTGTCAGCGGGGATGATTAATTCAGGTGTAATTACCTGAGCTGCACAGACTGCTCTCTGCTGGTTAGCTCCACCCCTTTAGCTTTATATAAATTTGAAGTTTTTATCTTTTTGAAGCTGAAAACTGCTGAGATGTTGGATAAAAGTGTCACATTTGTTAAAACGAGACATTTACATGGATGACGGAGAGAATCCCTGCAGCTGAAGTCAGCTCAGTGGCGCCCCCTGTCAGCTACACCAGAGACGACATCCAGGCTTGGCGTTTACGTTCCGCTCCGATAATCTTCTGATCTGTTTTCAAAGCGTTCCCAGTGGTTTATTATTAAGATGTGACATTTTTAACCAAAATCTAAATCTTGTGTCATTTCCTGATGCTGCATTCTGATTGGGCGCAGCAGGCGCGGCACGTTAAGTCCATGTAAAGACGTAGTCTGAGGTCATGCGGCGAGGTTTGGGCGTCGGGCGTGAAAAAGGTTGACATGTTGTTTCAACCAATCAGTGACTCAGCTTTGGAACATGTGACGTTTTCAGACGCTAGATCAAAAGGTAGAACAATAAATTCAATATGGCGGCAGGATGTCAGCATTTTCATCCATTTTCTTAACCCGCGGGGGCAGCAGGTTTACGGAGACTGTCCCGGTCGATGATGGGTGGGACAAACCCTGAACAGATCTCTGGTCTGTTACAGTCCATGGAGCTGGAGCGATCGCGCCCATCGCGCTGGCCGTCCGCTCAGTGGATAGCTCAGCTAGCTAGCTATCGCGCTGGCCGGGCTCTGGCAGAACCAGCGATGTCTGCTGTCCAGGCTGCGGGTTCGCTAACTTCCCGTTGGTGGTTAGCCCACATTGATTCCATCGTAGTGCCGACGATCGCTCCAGCTTCATGAGCTTATAATATTTCAATTATGTTCATCAAGACAATAAAAAAGATCCTCCAGGTTTATATTTTTCCCCATCTCGGGTTAATGTTTAAACTGGAAGACGGAAGTAACGTTTAAAAAACATCTTTCATCCAGGTTTTCTAAAGTAAATGGTGAACTTCATCGTACTGAGAGCGTCTCTGGATCATCTGGTGAACACGGCGATGTTTGCCTCCAAAATACATGAACCCAAGATACTCGCTCAGCATCATCCGTGTTTTCCATGACAACTTTGACAGACATAGTTTCTGCAGAACGGCAGGAGTTCATTCTCCTCTGAGTAATGAGCAAGCCCGCCCCCTTCCTTTCTCGGGACCTTATGACCCGCCCACCGTATTTGCAGCGTCACAAATATGATCTTTTTCTAACAACACTTGTCCGTCTGCTCCTCATTCATGAAGATTTAATGAAAGAAAACCTCAGAAATGTGATTTTAATCGTCATTTTCTTCACATTTGTCCTCCGGTGGAAACAGCGTTTTCATGGGAGCGGCTCTTTAATGAGTTTACAGGAAGCTGAACGAAACCACCACCTAATTACTCTTTTTCTGGGAGGGGGGCTCAGCGGCTCGTTAGCGATAACGAGCTGCTGAGTGTTTACATTAACGAGAAGTTTTTCTCTAATTGTCTGATTGTTTTTTTAAAGTGTAAACTCATTTGGCCGGGAGTCGCTCCCGCCCTGCTGGACTCGGAATTTCCCACGTTTTTAAACGCATCATTTTTCTTAATAAAACATGATTGATCCACTTTTTATTTTTATCTCCTTAGAAATACTCGCTTGTATCCGTAAACTTTCCTGAAGATGATTCCTCATTACAAGTTCTTCCGAAGGCTCGAGTCTTCCCGGGAAATCTGCTTCCAGCTGGCACCAGCAGGTCGGTCCTCCTGAGGACGAGGATGACGAGCTGACGGTCTGATGAGGACGAGGAGGAGGAAGAGCGTCCAGATGCTGAGACCTGCTTCTGTGGGGGTTTTCTGCAGCATCTTCATCCCTTTAATTGACTCCCTCTCCTCTCCTCTTCCTCGCTCTTCATCCCTCTCTGCTCTCGGTCTGTTTTTAGCTGCAGGGCCTCCAGCGCGGCCTCTGATTGGCTGCTGAGCCTCAGAGGGGATCGCAGTGATTGGCAGCTAAGAGCCCACAGTAACAGCTTGGCAGCAAGAACACAGGACTACTAATTACTGAGGCGAGTGTGTGTGTGCGTGTGTGTTCTTGTCTTTTAGATGATGTGACGATCATGTTTTTCCCAGCGGTCATCAGAGAAGATTAGCTGCGATCACAGGGGAACACACACATACACCATCATTCCCACTGACCCTCACTCCCGATCCAAACCTGACCGCAGCTTTCATCTCCTCACCGTAAACCTGACTCTCAAAAATCAACTTTCCAACAAGGTCACAGTTTTTTTAATCACAGGTTCTGTTGGTTTTGGTTGTCCCACTTTAAGAGGAGCGGCCACACCTTACAGGGACCACAAGGTAGTGGACTGAGCGGTACGGTCCGAGATTTTAACTCTTACAGGGAAAAATTGACCCATTAAACCACATGTGTCAAAGTCAAGGCCCGGGGGCCGGATCTGGCCCTCCAGATCATTTCATTTTATTGTTATTGATGACCCGATGTTATCTTGAGCTTATTTCTAACCTGTACAATTTTGACAAAATACATTTTTATGGAGAGTAAAATCTTGAAAGTTATTTAAGGTTTAAGTTGATTTATTTTGGAATAATATTCCTGACTTTTATTATTTAGAATTATGTTAAAAAGTTACAGTTTAAAAGTTTCAGAAATTAGCATTTTGCAGCTTTTTGGACTATTTTGGCATCTACTAAGATTTTTTAGGTTGTTTTGAAGTTTAGCTAATACTTCAGCAACATGCTAGCTGTTTTGGCTAATTTAGGTTTTTTTTTCAGTTTTTTATGATATTTACAAGTTTAGCTATTTTTTCAGCAACATGCTAGCTGTCTTGGTTCACCCAAGTTTTTTTAGGCTAATTTGGTTTTGAACTAATATTTTAGCTGGCTATCAGCTTCAGTGTTTTTAGCTCAATTTCAGCATCTTCAGGTGTCAAATTCAGCTTCCAGTATTCACACTAGCATTATCACAGGTGATGCTGTATATCTAGTTCATATTCTTGTTAAAATGTTACAGTTTTAAAGTATTAAAATGTAGTTTTGGTGTTAAATAAATGTTTATCTGTTCGAACAGTCAAAACCCCATAGACTTTGTATTTGTGAGAATAACATGATTTCTTCTTCCTAACAGCTTCTTTTGAGTCCTAATTTAAATATGTTTTCAAGTTATTCAAGCTATAAAATGACCAATCAGATTTCTCAGTGAAAGCATGTGACCCCCGCTGGCCCCACCTCCAACGCTTGATTGACAGCTTCTCCTGAGCCGCTTTCATTGGTCGGGATGTGGACTTCGAACAAGCTCACTCCTGATTGGCGACAGTAGTTGCCATAGAAACGGTTGTCGAACCAATCACTTTCGACTGGTTTCAAATGGCGGCAGATGAGCAGGAGGTCACGGTGACAGACATGTCCTCATTTCCTCATTTTCTTACTGCTACACAGCAACACAGCCAACCTGGAAATGAGTCCAAATTCTAAAAAGATTAAAGTTTGTTTATATAGCAAAAAGAAAATGACCAAGAATTCTTATTTTAGGAAAGAACTTGAGGTCACTAAAGCACGTTTTCTTAGACTTTCTTATTGAAAAACTGTCTTGAAAAGATGATGTTTCTTGCTAAACAGAAAAGAAGAACAGTTCCTTTCTCGGGATTGTCCAACATCGATCCATCCTCAGTTTGGGTCAGAACTCCTTCTGTGGTTCCAGAAGATCCAAACTTTGACGAACTCGCTCCTCCGACCTCACCTTTGGAGGCCCCCCCATGAAGATGTGAACTCATCAGACTTTAAAGATGTCAGCTTGTCTAAAGGTCGACGGCGGCGGAGCCACTGAGTAAAAACTAACGAGGGGCATAAAACCCACATTACACCTGTGTGAGTCACAGCCTGTGTCATTACCTGGCTCTGCAACAACATTAATGACACCATAAAAGGAAAAATTAGACTTTTAATGGGGGTGGTCATCACAAAAGCTGTGTGTGGGGGTGGGGGGTCCAGGGGCTGGTCAGTTTGTCTCGTTAATAACTCCTCCTGCATTAACGAGCTGATGAGACCTCGTTAAGGTTGACAGACGGACGGAGCTGCACCAATAAAACAGAGACTGGGCGCTTTAGTTATGTGTGTGTGGGGGGGGAGTATGTGTGTCGTACACGGTCTGGATCTTGACATGACCTGAGCGTGAAGGAGTTCTGTTCTTGATTAACCGGAACCAGACTCAGATCTGTCCCAGCAAACGCTAGTTCTTCAAGGTAGCCAAAATGTGAACATTTGCTAAACCCATCTAACTCCTGAGACGTCACCGGTGACGCCGATTGACGAATACGTCCTAAACACGCCATAAGCTAATTCTTCAATTTAGCCTAAATGTGAACATTTATGACGTCATAAAATGTTTTAATACTTGTGACATCACTAGTGACGCCAATTAACAAATAATTCTAAAAGTAAAGTAACTATTCAACCGTAAACAACGTAATTTCCGCATGTACAGAAGCAAAGAAAAGCGGCGCTAGCGTGAAAGCTGGTTCTTCAAGTTAGGAGATATCAGAAAATTTTGAAGTCATAAATCCCTTAATCCTTTAACACCTGAGACGTCATCGGTGACGCCAATAATATTTCTAAATCACGCCGTAACTATTCAACCTTAAACAAAATAATTCCAGCAGGTTCGGAATCCAAGAAAAGTGGTGATCGCAAAAACGCTAGTTCTTCAAGTTAGCCAAAATGTGACGTCGTGAAACCCCTTAATCCTTAAACTCTTGAGACCTCACCGGTGACTCCAACTAACAAATATTCCTTAATCACGTCGTAACCATTCAACCGTAAACAACATAATTTCAGCGAGTTCTGAAACAGAGAAAAGTGGCGCTAGCGCAACCGCTAGTTCTTCAAGTTAGCTTGAATGATATCATTATTACATCGTAAAAAGCTTAAACCTTTAACACCTGAGACGTCATCGCTGATGCCAGTTAACAAATATTCTTTAATCACGCCGTAACCATTCAACCGTGAACAATATAATTCCAGCGAGTTTGAAAACACAGCGGCACTAGCACAAATGCTATTTTTTCAAGTTAGCCGAAATGTGAACATTTTGATTACATAAAACCCTTAACCCTTTAACACCTCAGATGTCACAGGTGAAGCCAATTAACAGATATTCCTTAATCACGATGTAACTATTTAACTGTAGACAACATGATTCCAGCGCTAGCGCCGCTTTTCTCTGCTCCCAAACCCGCTGGAATCATGTTGAAATGTTACAATAAGTAACATTAAAGTTAAAGGTCAAGCAGGACCATAAGTGATGCTTCCTGTTTCTAACCAGAACCGACCGTGAAAGATGAACGGATGAAAGAACATCTTTGAACCCTCCTGTCGCTACAACGGTTGCCATGGTCACCGCTTGCGTCCAGCTCCGCGCCAGTTAAAAAGTCATGTGACTCTTTAACGAGGTCACGAGGGAGGACCAGAGACCTGAGCTCGTTACGAGACATCTAACGCCTCCTCTTCCTCCTCTTCAATCACGCTAACTGATTTAGCATTCCCCACTTAATGGGGGTGATCTGACGGGGGAGGGGTGGACTCTGAGGACTCGTTAGCGACATGCTACCTCGATGATGAGGAGCAGCTGATTGATCGTCAGAAATCAAAGCGTCAGAACCAACTGGACTCAACTGTTGGGTCTACTGTGATCTGGAGCTCGCTGGTCATGTGACCTGCCGCCGTCAGCGGCTGTTATTAATCACCTCCTCTGCATCCTCCCTCATTAGCCGGAGGTGTGCGACCTCCCAGCGACCTGCAGGAGGAGCACACCTGATGTTCGGCAGCCCGTATTGATCCGGGGAGCTTCCGTGTAAATTACCCACGCTGCCTCACGGTAGGGGTGGGAGAAGGAGCGACCTCTGACCTCCACGCTGCAGGTGTGCGGCTCACCTGCAGCGATCGAAGCGACTCGTCTTCTGCAGTACTCAATGTTTGAAGAGTTCAAGTCCGACCCAAACTCGCCGCACAGTTCTGTAGAAGTTTTGGACCAAATCCAGAGAGGTTTTAGCTCCGTTTGGGATTCTGTCCCATTTTCTTTTCATGGTTCTGGTTCAGAATGTGGTCTGTCCCGGCCCGGTTTGGGTTCTGATCTAGCTGTAACTGGAACGATTTTTGTATATTTTTGTCAGGATTCTCAGAACTTTCATCTCTTCTAAACTCCAGGATCTAATTAAAAAAGTTATTTATTTTGAAAATGTTTTATGTTTACGATTTCAATCTATGTTTGTTACTTAAAAAAGGGCGGACAAGAGTAGTCAATTAGTCATGACTAATAAAACAGTCAACAACAAATATAATTGTTGATTTGTTGTTTTTGTTTGTTTAATAAATCTAAAACTACGGTTCATACTTTCTGATCCTCCGTTCTCTTTTACACACACGTAGTCCTAATCCAGTCAGTAGTCACAGGAAGTTCTAGGAAGACTCGGTAACCATGACAACACGCCAACGGAGCATGAAAGTGGGGAAACATGAAAAATAAAAGAGAAAAGTGACCAATAGACTCTCTGGTTAGAGGTTAACCAAATCCTAAATCGTCTTTATGTATCTGTTGATCTCTACAAATGGAGCTTTAAAAGTGTCTGTTGGTCAATGCCAAATTAATAAATTAAATAAATAAATTCTTGAAAATATAGTCTAAAACCGTCTGTGTTCCCCCTACAGGTTGAATTGAGGTATTACAGTTGAATTTTGTGACTGGTTAAACCATGTAAGTCTCACATCATAATCTGCAGCTCCAGTAATGATAACAACCCTGCCCCCCTACCCCCCACCCCTCTGACTGGATTCTCACATTTCGGCTGTGGGCGGAGTCAGCCTCCCACGTTCCTGTTTGGTGACCCTTTAAGATGTGTTTTACTTCCAGTTGACAATAATTGTTTCTGGCAGCCCTACTGTCAATGTTACTGCGCTAGCGATTAATAAAAAAGAATTAACGCGTTCATATTTATTAACGTAAATGACTGTGACCTCGCGAAGGACACGCCCTTCGTTTTTCCTCGAGTGGGTCAGGTTTCCACAACGTGATTTAAAACACTTTTCCAGATAATATCCCACTCATACCACGGTTCTTAACAAAACAAATATATATTCAGTAATCCTGTTATTTTTTTGGTTTCCATTGTTTTTTTCACAAAAAGCGGACTATCTGATCAGTGCTCCGGCGCCGCTGAGCCTCGACTGCAGCTGCAAAGGAAAGTGAAACACGATGATCGTCAGATTAAAAAAGCTTCAGTTCAGAGAGAACGTTCACCTCTTACTGCTTGTTTTTGTCCAGACGATGAAGGAAATGTTTTTTAGAAGGAGCCAGCGCTGTTATATGTGAGCGGAACTTCTTTTTAGTTGTGCACAACACCCAGCAGCCAATCAGAATCGAGCATTCAGCCGGACCATTTAGAGGCACAAACACAAAGTTTGTTTCTTCGTCAGCATCTGTTTTCTTGCAGTATCACTGCAGACATAAACGTCTTTAGAGTTCTGAGATGTTTTTATTCCCAGTTTCCATCTCTTAACACTTTATGAATGTAAACATTTCAGAAGGAAACATTTTCTCTGTTTTTGTTCTAAAGCTGCATATTCTTAGTCACATTTTCCTAGTAGAATATCACAATAAACTTGATTAATCATAACACAAAAGTTTGATTCATCTGATTAATTTTATAAATCAACTGACAGCATTAATTAGTAAATGTTCTAAATATACAGTTTAGTGATTATTTACAGATAATCAATGGTTGGCAAATACTGTAACTTTTTTAAAATTGTGATTAATCTCAATCAGTTCATCAGTTTGTGATTAATGAATAATTTTCAGTAGTAAATTTAGAAATTTCACTCAGATGTTTTTGTTCAAATATAAATTGTCTCTTTTTTATTATATAAAATAGAAAGAGGCTGGTTGAAGTCCTACAGACACACACACAGACACACACAGACACACACACGTTGTGTCTTCTTTTTTTATCTTTATTGATCTTAAAGGAACATCAGAGTCAGGATAATAAATAGCTGATAATTGAAAATCAATCAACTTCTGCTGCTTTTTATGCTGTGGTGTTTCTGTGTGTGTTGGTGTGTGCTCGTGTGTGTGTGTGTGTGTGTGTGTGTGTTGGGGTGTGCTCGTGTGTGTGTGTTTGTGTGTTTCGATGTGTGTGTGTGTTCCAGCAGCGGGTCCCCCGGCTCCCCTTTGCGGGCCCTGATAACCGGACTCTGGACCGGCGCCAGCCTCGCTCCTCTTTGTTCCTCACTGATCTGCGTTCCCTCGGCTCTTCGCTCTTCCAGGTTTCTCCAGGATTTTCCAGGACACCTCTGATGTCTCTTCAAGGTGAGGCGGGAGCAGAAACCAGACCTGGATCCAGACCAGGACCAGGAACTGGATCCAGACCAGGACCGGGAACTGGAGCCAGACTTTGGAAGCAGTTGCCGTGTGATCTCTAGAGTCTCCATCAGCACAGATCCTGACGGGACGTCGTGGTCGTGATCATGTGACCCTGCAGGGTCACATGATCTCCTCTCTTCACCTGGAGTCGGTTCTCCTTCTCTAGGAGGGCTCAGTTCAGGTTCTGAGAGCCGAGGAGCCCCCACTCTGCTGCTCTGCTCATGAATGGAGCCACAGCTCCACCTGCAGGCCGACGGAGAAACAGCAGGAGAGACGGCATGACGGATCAGAACCTGGTCCAAATGGATCCAGATCCATGATGAGGAGAGTTGTTGCTGTCATTTCCTCTTCCTGTTTGAAAGCTGTAACACAAACACACACGGACACACACACCCCGACACACACACCGACACACAAACACACACTGACACACACACGGACACACACATGTTACTCTAACTGAAAACCCATCATCACTTCAGCTCCAGATTCTGCTCCGGTTCTGTCTGCTGGTCGGTTCCTTGAGTCCAGCTGGAAGCGGCTCCTCTCCGTCACCACCTGGTTCCTGATTCTGCCTCCTCTGGACCTCCTCAGGGATCATCGTGAAGACCGTTTGGGTTTTTGTTTCTGAGCTGAAGTGAATAGAGAACCATCAGAACCAGAACTCTCGCTGTTCCTCTGGTCACGACAAACCGACCTGGACCTGAAAGACCTCAGAACACCACGGAGGTCCAGATCATTGTGTCACTTCAGAACCACACCAGTCAGGAGGGAACGGGGATCCTCAGCAGAACCTGAAGGTCCGAACCCAGCAGAACCTTTAAAACCTGTTTCTGGATGGACGAGAGGAACTTCTGATGATCTGAAGGATCTGACGGAGGAGGAGGAGGAGGAGGAGGAGGAGGAGGAGGAGGAGGAGCGGCTCCGGGGCCTCGGGGACGAAGATTTTCCGCTCAAAATCCTTCGACATGAAAATGATGAGAAACAAGTCAAACTTAGCTGCTGGGGCGGGCCTGAGGGACCAGAACCGAGTCAGAAACAGCGTTTAGCACTCTGCTGACCTTCATCCTCCTTCTCCTCCTCCTCACACTCCTCCTGTTCTTTCGCTCCGTTTGCTCAAACAGATTCCACTCGTTTAACCGATCCTCAGGAGAGAACCAGAACCGTCCGTCTCAATCCGCCGTCCTCAGACCGCCTTAAGTCACAGTTTCAGTGCAGTCCACCTTAAATGAGGCCTGTGAGGAGAAAACTGTGAAAGAGCTGAAACAAAAATCATCCAGACGAGTCTGATCCTTAGAAACAGAAACTTCACTTTATTTTATTTTTCTCAGCAAATGACTGAATAAAACGTTTGTGTAAAGCACCAGCATCTTCAGTGGCCAAATTCAGCTTATTCTGGACTTTAGAAAGACACGGTCACGCCCCTCTACTTCTTCTGTGAAGAACGTGTACTCTGTTACCTCCATCAGGTTCCTGGGCATCACCATCTCTGCTGACCTGTCCTGGTCGTGGTGAAGAAAGCTCAGCACTTCCTCTGCATCCTGAGGAGGTGTGATCTGGACCAGAGGCTGCTGGTCCAGATCACACCTCCTCAGGATGAACTTCTGCTCTGTGGAGAGCATTCTGACCTTCTCTCTGAATGTGTGGTACCCAGAATCCGCATCACTGGACGGGAAGGCTGCTCAGAGGGTCATCAACACACCTCAGAGAATCATCGGCTGAACCCCCCTTGAGACTTTATCAAGATCCCGCTGCCAAAAAAGAACTAAAACAGTCCTGAAGGACCCCGCCCACCCCTGTTTGACATCAGGACGCCGCTACAGGTCAATCAGGTCACATACCACCAGACTCACAAACAGCTTCTTCCCCTGGACCAGACGAACGCTGAAACACATCCAATCAACAAGCTGCACAAACCACACACCACACTGTAACAGTATCTGTTATTGTACTTCCTGTTTGCTTTTATTATGTCTTTTGTATTTTTACTTTTCTTTTTTGTCCATTTTGCCTTAACCATGTACAGTTTCTTATTGTTTTTACTGTAATCATACATGAATTTATTTTACTTTATTTGATCTTATTTTTATTTTTTTTCTGACTCATTGCTGCTGGTGGAACACACACAGTTTAACTGTTACTGATTTAAAAATAAAGTCTTTGAATCTTCCAGCATTCACACTAGAATTATCACAGGTAATGTTATATATGTAGTTCATGATTATGTTAAAAACTTACAGTTTTAAAGTTTTAAAAATGTAGTTTTAGAGTGTTCAATAAATGTTTATCCTGTTCGGGCCGCGACCTCAGGGGTGTTTTGGATTTTGGCCTCTTGTAGGATTTAGTTTGACAGATTACAGAAATAAATAATAAAACACAGGAACTTAGGACAGACTTCCAAAATAAAAGAACATCGTACTCAAAAAATGACATTCAGTCCAATTCATAGTGGTCAAATACTATCAGTATTTAATGTTATTAATTATTTTGACTGGTTAAATAATTTAAGTATCAAAAACTCAATCTAGTTTAGTCTTTCATCGTCTTTCTTTGAGGAAAAACTTTTCAGCTAAAATATAATTTAGTTCTTTGTTTAAATTATTAATTAAATTAATCTATTACATTTTTATTACTTGTTTAAGATTTATTCACGACAGTGTGGAACAAAAAACACATTCTCATCCAAAGAAAATTTTGAAGGCTTTCAAGGTTATTTACTGGTTTAATATTGGACACATGTGATGTTCAAATCCCATTTTTAGTGTTGTGAAATTAATTCAATTTTTTTTATAAAACTCTAAAACTTAATCAGTCCAAAGTTTTCATGGTGTCTTTTAATTTAGTTACATTTATTTAAAAACTCTTCATCTTTGCTTTGTTGTGCTCTGCTGCCCCCTGGTGGTTCATAATGGAACAGTAAGAACCATCCAGACATTTCTTCACTGTTTGTGTTCAACTGTTGATCTGGAACCGCAGAGAAGAAGTGAACCGCGTCTGTGTGATAGTTTCAAACCAAACCTTAAAAATGTTATACTCATTTTAAATAAATGTTATTTACTAACACAAACAAACAGCAGATAAAGGAATAAACCACAAAAACAAATAACGTTCAGCATCAGAGAAAATAATCACCAAACGATGATGATACTTTTTAGGAATAAGTTATAAGTTAAACAAAAATACAAATAGTCTCCTGAAAATACAATTTTTTCTCTGCTGCTTTGATTCATAACTTCTCAATCGATGCAAAACATCAACATTAAAAACTTGTTTAAATATTGATAATACATTTAAGTATAAAACAAATGTTTCTGTGTGAACAGAACTGTTTTAGTTTCAACACAAAAGAAAAAAGTAGGAAAGTGTTTCTTTGTTAGGTTGGTAAAATACAAAAATATCATTAATATTTATCATTTTTTTGTTTTCTTAATGAAATGTTTTAGGATTTAAACGTAAAAACTATGATCCCTCATTAACTATGACGTTGACGGATTTTTTTGTTTTTTTTATTAACAAACAACATAATACAACAACAAAGTGAATGTCTCAACGGGAAATAAAATGTGTACAAATTGTAAAAAAGCAAACAAACAAAATCATAAATATATATGAGAAAAAAAACAATTAAAAAACATATACTTTACATTTTTGAGGAATCAGATTAGTTCAACTTACCTTTTTGTTTTCATCTTTATCTAAAAATGTTACAGTTTCTTTAGTTATATTTCCAACTTCCATCCAAACACGTGTGTGTCTGAGTCCACAAACGGATGATAAATGTTTCCTCTTGAGAACCACAATGATCAGGTTTGATTCATATCGACAGCAAATCTACTCAAAGTTTTTTTAACAGGATATAGACAATGTAATATTTTAGAAGACATCTCTTTTACTTTGTTATTTAAACAGTATTTGTCCTAATAGTCCAAACATAAATCCAATTTATGTCCACAAAATTTGAGTCCCAAAAAAATCTCCCAGCCGGTCAGGTTGTGGTACAGAAAACATTTCTTATTTGCTTTTTGGAAACTGAATTAACACAAATATTCACATCGGCCACAGACATTGTCTGAGTTTTTAATTGACTGGTTTACAAAACTCTTTAAACTGTTGTAGTAGTCTGGTTGGAATGGCATCTAAATCTTTGGGTGAAACAGGAATATCGAATTTTAAAAGAAATTCTTCATACATCAGAAGAAGTCCATGAGATTAAAAAGTAGTTTATCAGAACAAAATGATTTTCATATCATCTTGGCGATAGATTGATGCTCTCCTGATTGGCTTTCTCTGCTGTTACGTCACGGGATTTGAAAAAGAGTGGAAAAATGGAATGGTGAATAAAGTTAAGAATAAGGAGTTACGTTTGACTTCCGGTCCATGTCAAACTCTTCAAAATAAAAGCCTAATATGACCATTTAGACTAGAATAAAAAAGAAATTCGCTATTTATTTACAGATAGTCGTTGAAATAATATATATAATATAATAGTAATAAATATAATTTCAGATAATATTAGATTGTTAAAACAAAACTGTTAATGGAATTTTGTTTATAGTTTGTGTTCTTTACAAAAAGATAGATAGATAGATAGATAGATAGATAGATAGATAGATAGATAGATAGATAGATAGATAGATAGATAGATTTAAGCTTTGCTATTAAATAGATTTAAGCTTTGTTTATCAAAGACTAAATTCGCGTTTAAAAAAAAACAATCGACATTTTCGTCTATGCTTTTATTGTGAAGGGTCCGCGCGGGCTCAAACCGGAAACGTCCCGCTCGTCACCGTAAACTAAAGGCTCCCGGTTGACGGAAGGTCGGCCAGCTGCGTGACCCAGCGCTGCAGGGAGCTTCCAGCCGCCACGCGGGACGTTAGCCGGTGACCCGCGCGTTTCACCGGGATTTGTTTGTGTTCCGGTAGTAAATAAAGCCAGCTTCCGGTTTCTGCGCGAACGCGAAACCTTTATAGCCAGTTAGCTAAATGTTAGCATGGAAGGGGCTAACCTGCTGAAGAGACGGATTCTGGAGGAGGGGGCGGAGCTCTGGAGCTGTAAACCTGTGCAGGTGAGAGGAGGGACGTTAGTGGACTTCAGTCCTTCGTCTGATCGATCAGATGGTTGACTGATGATTAAACCGGGACTAGTTAGTTAAACTTTAACAACAATAGCAGCTTCATCCATGTTGTTTGTTTACATCAACGTCCTGGTTCCACTGAAGATCCCGAGTGGGCTGTCCGCAGAAACTATTAAACTGTCTTCAGCCTCTGTTGTCATAAGTGTGTTTGGACCAGCTTGGTTAGATTCTACAGAACCCGGATGTTCTGATACTTCTGACAGAACAGATGTTTGAAGAACCTGATGAAGATGTTTGATCTAGAAGCGACTGTGCATGGAGGCAGCTCTGCAGTCGGTGGAGTGTCCCATGGAAACGTCCTGCGTCGTCACGGTGACCGGTCAGCATGAGCAGGTCAGTGCGGGTCGTCTCTGCGCTCGGCTGGGATCCCATCAGAACCGCAGCTTCCCGTTGCCATAGAAACCAGCTCCCTCCCCATCTGTGCAGGTCCGTGCGGTCCACCTCAGACCTCCCACGCTGTGCTGCCCCCGATGTCTCGGAGGAGAACCGGTAATTTCTTCACATTTAGCAATCTGAGCTTTTATTGGTGAAAGGAATTCTGGGAAATGGAGTCCACTTTAGGTCAAAGCTCTTTCTACATTTGGTTGTTGTGTTTTTAGGGTCACATCAACCACATCATGGGTCTCTGAGCTCAGGAGGTGGAGGAGGACTTCCTGCTGCCCCCCCCAACGGTCTTCCTCTCCAGCTTCAGCCATCGTGGTCTTCCTCATCCACACAGAAACTCCAGCCTTGTTTACCTTTGATGTTTGAGGCTTTTAGATCTTTTTTTGCTCCAGTAAGTTTAAGCCCCGCCCTCTTCATCCTTGCCAACGTCTGGTTGGTTTAACCCGTCCAGTCTGTTGAGACTGTCTGACCTCTGACCTCTAACAGTAAAGGGCTTTTACACAGGTGAGGGCGCCCCCCCATCTGACCTCAGGATAACTCCTCCCTCTTTGGTGTTTAAGGGAAAAAAAAATCTGTTTACGGAATTAACTTTAAAATGTGTCTAATTGAAAGATGTTGTTAAACGATTGACGAGATAATGAAAGCAGAAATGTTCACGAGTCTTCCTGTTTGTACATTTCTATTTTTATATAAATATCTATATTTTTACATCCGGTCTGAATGTAAACAAACGTCCTAAACTTGATTTCATGATTTTCAAACTCCAACAATGACAGCGTTTGTACTGTAGATTTCAGAATAAAAGCTTTGATACGCTTTGATTTTGAAAGAGACTCTTAATTTGAAAGTGTGGGGTTCTTAAATCTGTTTATTTTTCCAAAAATACAAATAAAAAAGAAATTTCAAGAGTTTAGAATAATGAAATAATGAAACTGAGTTGGCTCCGCCCCCTTAGCTGCCAGTCAGGTGGTCTTGACCCTCTTGGCTGCAGGTGTGTCACCTGCACAGGTACATTAGTATCTTGAGACACTGAGCATGCTCACTCCATGAAACATCTCTGAACCAGAACTGACCCTCTGATGGACGCGGCGGCGGCGGCGCCTCCTGCTGGCTCCTCACCATGTACACGATCCCACTGGCCGTCTTCCGAGTTTCTGACCACAAACACACACGGGTCTGAATGAACATCCGGATTCATTTTTCCTGCAGGCCCTAAACGCAGCATCAGTCCTCACCTGCGTGCAGCAGCGCCGCCCTGCAGGTGGAGGAGACGGCCTCCTTTGCGTCTCCGTCTGACAAACCGAACAGCAGACCTCTGAAGAAACACATCAGGAACACAACAGGCGCTTCACCCACACACACACTGCAGTGTGGGTGTGTGGGGGGGTGTGTGTGTGTGTGTGTGGCAGGCCCCTCCCACGTGTGAGGATCAAAGGATACAAGTTGCTGATGTCATACGGTCCTCGCAGCTCCAAAGCCTGAAAACAAACGAGTTTAAACATCTACGGAAGCCTGAGAGGACAAAAAACTCAGATCAGCTGTGGTGTGAGCACGCACGTGATCACATGCGTGCTCACACCAGCGGAGACGCTGCTGCCAGTAAGTGGCCACTCCCCTTCAGAAGGTATGAGTCCAACAGTTAAACACGGTGGGGGGAGTGTGATGGTTGGGATTGTTTGGGTAAATTGAAACTGTGACGCGTTTTACCAAAAAATCCAGAAGGAAACGTTTTTCTGTGACCCGGAAGACGATAAATGTTTGTTAAAACGGAACCACAGAATGACGGAGAGAAATAGACTCACCTAGATCAGTGTGTGTGGTTCTTGATTTGTGTGTGACTTCGTAATTTTGGGTTTTT
>NC_050530.1:4678875-4683841 GCF_002922805.2 Oryzias melastigma
AAAAAAAAAAAAAAAGAGGTGTCTGTTCACTGCCGAGCTACAATCACACAGAGCTGGAAAAACAAGAATGTGACTTTTCACAGTAATTTATTGCTGCTGGCTGATTATAGAGACCAGAAGATGGTAATCAGATTATTAAGAGGAGGTAAAGAAACTAACCAGGATTTCCTCAATAGCAAAGAGGGGCGGATCCCCATCTGGGAGGGGTCAAGTGATTTTACAGTCTATGATTCTGTGGTTGTATGTTTAAACCCCGCCCCCCGCCGTCTCTCAGGTGCAGTTCGCTTTGGTCATGGAGAGTCTGGGGAACGGGGCTCTGAGGAAGATCCTGCATATCATCAAGGAGGCGGGGTTTCTTAAGGAGCGGAAGAGCCGCAGAAAGCCGCAGAAGAACATCAACCGCGTGGGTGCGTAAACAGGCTCCGCCCCCAGTTGTCGCTCAAACTGTCCAGGTCTGATGATTGTGGTTTTTTTCTTGCAGAGCGTGAACACTCGTACGGAGTCTGGAATCAGATCAACAGTGCAGGTCAACCAGCCCAGGTGAGACACGCCCACGCTGCCATTGTGTGAGTGGTGCGTTCACTGACCTAACTCTGGCTTCTGGCCCGCAGGCGGAGGTGGAGGTGGAGGTGGAGGAGGAAGAGGATGTGGAAGCAGAAGAAGAGGAGAAAGAAGAAGAGAAGGAGGAGGACGCAATGGTGCCAGCTGTCACCGTCAAAAAGAAACGCAGGACCAACGGCGTGGCAGCCATCGCAGAAAGTGAGCCTCACACTATGGAAAGCCAAAGAGGTCAATAAACACCAGGAAAAGCGCAGTAAAAAACTTGGTCATGAAAAACGCAGCTTTTTACACGTCTTTAAACTAGCGGGTAAATTACGCCGTCTTGTGTTGTCCAAATATGGGTGTTTTATTGCGTACAAACCATGAGTCGAAAGCGGCGTTCTAGCAAAGCCCAGCCCTGGGCATAGGCGAGCTTGGCGGTGGCCTAGGGGGTAAATTGCAGTCATTTTTTTTCTTTGTTTTTTGTTTAGTTTGACACACCACCCATTTCGTCTAAAATGCTAAAACATGTAATAGTTAAAACCATGAATAAAACGACTAAAAAGTGAACTAAAAATGTGGACGAAAAGTGGCGTTTTTCACAGCCAATGCGCTGGTTTTTACGATGCTGAATTCTGACCTCTTTGGCTTGCCATACTCCCTTCCAGACTGCAGGTTTCTGCACTTAATACATTTATTTGAACCCATTTATTTGAACCGACTTTCAAACCACCCAATGATACTTTTCAGTAAAATAGCAATAAAATAATAAGATAGTCTTCATAAAAGCAATACAAAATAAAAACAACAGACAGATTGAGTACAAAGTGCAAAGGCAGATTTAAACAGGTGAGTTCTGAGTCTGATTTGAATAAATGAAAAGAGTTGATATCAGGGAGGTCAGGAGGAAGAGAGTTCCATGGTAACCAGACGGCAGGGGGTACGGTGAGCCGGATCAGGCTCACCGGACAGATAGAGCTGGGTGTCATCAGCCAAACAATGGAAACTGATGTTGAATTTGTGGAAAATAAGTGGGCCGAGGACAGAACCTTGTGGAACACCGGAGGAAACTATTGAGGGCTGGGATTTGAATGATTTGAGTTAGGATTGGAGCCAGCGGAGGGGGGTTGTTACGTCCTGCTGCTGCTGTCTAGCCTCCATCCAGTTCTGGCTCACCTGGCAGGTGTGGCCAATGTGCTTTGATTGGCAGCTGGTGTCTATTTAAGACTAAGGCGGCCACACCGATCCAGGCAGGGAGCAGAGCAGCAGGCTGGGTCTTAGTTTGTGTGGTGTTGAGTTGGTTTTTGTCCTCAGCAATCTTAGATTGCTGGGTTTTGTTGTGTTAGTTTGAGGTTGGACCTCGGTAGATCTGATTTACGGGCTTTGTTTCATTTCTGTTCTTCAGGTAGTTTTGTTAGGCAGCCGTTAGCAGGGAGCTGCTGACTCCGACGGTCGCCATGGCTGGGTCACCAGTCTCCCTGACTTCTTTTTCTTTTGGCCAAGGTTCCAACTCCGTTTTGGTTTGCATTCTTTTTAACCAAACCCACTAATTATTTCTTTGCTTCATTTCCACACACAGGTTTTCATTTATTTTAATAAACTGTGTTTCCTTTATGTTTGGTGTCCAGTTTAACGTTATTGTCCCCAGTGACTCCGGGCCGGTTTGCCCATTGGGGACGTAACAGGAGTGGAGGTGATGCAAGAGAAGGGAGTCTATGGGGGAGGATAGAGTGAAATGGTATCAATGCTGAACTCAGATCAAGAAGGATGAGGATGGTGAGGAGTCCAGAATCAGCTGCCAGGAGAAGGTCGTTAGTGATTTTAATGAGCGGTTTCTGTGCTGTGGGAGGGGCAGAAACCAGACTGAAAAAGTTCAACCAAACTATTTTGCTTGAGGTGATGATGGAGATGGGAGGCGACTACTTCTTTAAGAACTTTAGAAATAAAGGGTAAATTGGAGACTGACTGAAAATATTGTGATCTGAACCAGGGTTCTTTAGGAAAGATTTAACAGCAGCAGTTTTGTACTGTGAGGGGACAAAACCAGGAGTTAAAGAGGAATGAATGATGGCAGAAATAAAAGGGAGGAGAGACGGGATTTCACCAGGGATGAGGGAGGGGATCAAGCAGGTGAAGGTTTGGGTTTTTGGATGAGAGAACTGATTTCACTGGGAGCTGGAAAGAAGAGAATGTTTTGGACACGGAAAAGGAGTCAGGAGGGACGACAGATTGAACTGAACTGGTCTAACGGATTTCCTAAAAAGCTGCTCCAGTTTTGTTTCATCTGACGGAGCCCGGTGGTGAACCGTGGACGGAGGAGCTGCAGCTCTTCTGCATTATTTCTGATAGAAACACTGGAACGTCTGAGGTCTAGAATCCTGCAGAACCACAGCCAGAGGTCCGGGTTCTGAAAGAATCCACAAAGGAGAACCAGCAGGATAGTTTCCTTCGCTGAGCGGATCAGCTGTAAATTAACCCAGTTTCTTGTCTTACAGGAGCTGAAGATGCTGCATCCTCCTCTCAGCCTGACCCGCAGCCTTCAGCGCAGGGGGACGCGGACGACGCCTGGAGCACGCTCCGCTGTTCTATCTGCGGGAACGTCTTCGCTACTGCGAGGGGCCTGGCGTGCCACCTCCACGTCCACACTGCCAAGAAGCCCTTCCGGTGCTCCGAGTGCGGCAAAGTTTTTAAAGCTAAGCATCGACTCAAAACACACAGTTATATTCACACCGGCGAGAAGCCGTTCGGCTGCGACGTGTGCGGCCGCCACTTCAACATGCCGCGAAACCTAAAACGCCACGCCCTCATGCACAGCGGCGAGAAGCCCTTCGTCTGCGGCGAGTGCGGGAAAGGATTCACGCGCGCCATAACGCTCAAAACGCACCAGTTCACCCACACCGGCGAGAGGCCCTTCCAGTGCGAGCACTGCCCCAAGTCGTACCGGAACGTCATCAGCCTGCGGAACCACCAGATGGTCCACAGCGGCGTGCGGCCCTTCGTCTGCGAAGTCTGCGGGAAGACGTTCCAGCTTGCAGGGCAGCTGAAGATCCACAGCCGCATCCACATGGACAAGCTGCCCGAAGCAGAGCGGCTCGCCGCCGAGCAGGTCGACCCCGTGCAGCCCTTCAGCTGCCCCGAATGCGGGAAGTGCTTCCGCCTATTGGGGAACCTGAAGATCCACCGCCGCATCCACACAGGCGAGCGGCCCTACTGCTGTGCCGAGTGCGGGAAGACGTTCACCCAGAGGAGCGCCTTAAACACTCACAGCCACACGCACTCCAAGAAGCGGGCGCCGGACCGGCCGTGCGCCTGCAGCTCCTGCGGCAAGACCTTCAAAAGCAGCTACAGCCTGAGGGTGCACAAGCGCGTGCACGCCCGGGAAAAGCCGTACGCCTGCGACATCTGCGGGAAGAGCTACGACCGCGCCGTCAACCTGCGCACGCACCAGAAGGACGTGCACTCCGGCACCAAGCGCTACATCTGCGACCGCTGCGGCAAAGGATACATCTACCAGTGCAACCTGAAGATGCACAAGTGTGGCTTCGACTGGACGCACGGAGACCGATCTGTTGCCGTGGAGACGGCTCCGCCCACATCAGCAGCGATGTAGTGAAGCGAAGAAGCACGTCTGTCCAGCTGGAGCATTAAAGTCACATGACCTATGATGTCATCGCCTCAAGAAACAGGTTTTGTTGCTGAAAAGACGGATTCCAGTGATGTCAGTGAAGGCATCGTCTTTCTGCTGGATGGAAATGATTTAGTTTCGAAAACTTGTTCATTTGTTTTTTTCTTTATAAACTCTTGATCCAAAACAATTATGAACAAAATAATCTGAAATATTAAAAACTGCTGTAATCTTTAAGTAGAAGTTTTTGCCTTCTTCCTCTCTTTGTATTTCAGTTTAAATAAAGTTTTAACCAAACTAGTAAAAGTGATCTGTTCGTGATTGAAAATAAGACACATTTAAGAAAAATACCAATTTTAGATAAATATCAAGTCAATATAATAGACATTTAAATGTTCATTTTCAGGGTAAAAAAGCTGATTTAATAAAAAAAGAAGAATATTATGAGATTGTATTCAACAGAAATGACAAAATGTTAAGATAAAAAAAATAAAAATATTTTAACACCCGCCTGTATCATTTAAAAAATATATTTTGAATTTTTATACTTACTAAAGTTAATTCTAAATTTTATGAATAAATAACACCCTTATTTTTTTATTGGTACTGAAAGTGTATCTCTGATCTTATTCCTGTTTTGACAGAATCAAATAATGACGGTCCTGAAGTTTATTTCAGAAATTTTAAATCTTCAGTTTAGGGCCTCAAAAGTGTTAAAGGGTTAGTAATGGGGTTGTGGGTCATTTTCGGTGTTTACTGTATTTCGCCTTATATTTACCATTTCCAAATGTTTTGGCGTGT
>NC_050530.1:4684112-4691976 GCF_002922805.2 Oryzias melastigma
AGAAAACATTAGATCTGCTGAAACACTCAGTGTATTTAAATCCAGGTTAAAGACTCACCTGTTCTCAGTTGCATTTGATTAATATGTGTTCAAAAGTTTACGTCTGCACTGTTTATCTATGCTTGTTTTAAATTAAAATCTTTTTATTTTCTTTTAATTTTATTTTTATGATTTGAATGATGATGAATGACATTTTTACTATTTCTTTTGATTGTTTCTTTTAATGTTTTATGTAAAGCACTTTGAATTGTCTCTGTACATGAAATGTGCTACAAATAAACTTGCCTTGCCTTAAAGTAACTTTTTTGTCCTAAAGTAATTTTTGTATACTTTAAAATGTATGCGTTTGTTTTATTATAACTATTATTAGTAGTATTTGTTGTATCATTTTGTCTGATCTCAGGTCGGTTTCCGGATCCGGTTTAGAAGCGTTGCGCTTCCCCCTCCCGCCAGCAGGGGGCGGAGTAAGCGCTCCTCGCTCTGTGATTCTCCACTGAGGAAGACGTCCAGCAGTCTGCAGGTACGAAAAAACACGAACCGAGCCGAACTCGGTCCTGTTCTGTGGCTGAGTCCGAGGGTTCGGCTTTCCCGGTCCGCAGACGTCTTCCGCTGACTGGACCCAACAGAACCTCGCGTGTTACACGTGATCACACACGTGACTCGGTTTTATCAAACTTTCGAACTTGGTCCAAAGCTTAGAGCGGGTCGGTCCCGGTTCGGCTGCCTGTTTGGAATGTCTCAGAAGTGTTTCCTGAGTCCCTGTGGATCGGAACCGCTCTGTCAGAGCTGGTTCAGACAGTGGAACCCAGCAGAACCTTTGACCCGTTTCCTGTCTGCAGGCAGCAGAACCACGGGCCGGTTCTGACTGGTGAACCCAGAGCGATGTCCCTGCTGAACCCTCTGAGGAGGATCCTGTGTACCAGACCGCAGGTTCTGGCTCTGACCCGCTTCAGCTCCAGCTATGTGTCCAGGATGAGGTCAGGAACCCAAACGCTGATTGATCGAGTGACTCGGTTGGTTGATTGATCTGAAACTGGGTCCAGATTCCTGAACCGGCTGAAGCAGGACGACGAGGCGTGTGCGGCGGCGCTGCAGGACGGCCAGCTGGTTCTGTTCCACCGCCTGCAGCCTCTGCTGCAGCGCGGACCCACCGGAACCTTCAGGCCCGTCACCCTCACCTGCTCAGGTACAGAACCTCTGCTCTGAAACCAGAACCTAAGATGAAGGATGAAAGCTTGAGTCCATCTTTCAGGAGTCCAAACGCTCCTCCAGAACTTTGGTTCTGATGGACCTCTGCTGGAGGATTCGATTCTGATTGGCTGCAGCGACCAGAACCAGGCTCAGTTCTGCCTGGATGTTGGTAAGAACATGTAATAGAACCACCAGTGTTTCCTTTATTCGTCCCGTGGAGGTTCAGAACCTTTCTGTGGTTCTGGTCTGTGTTCAGGACATCTGGACCAGGCGGCAGTGGCTGAATTCTGTGCGGGAACCTTCATAGATCTGAGGAAATCCTTCTTTCTTCTACCGGGTCCTGCGGCCCGGCTGGTGGCGAAGGTCAGCAGCTGGAACCCGACCTGCGGTTCTGGTTCCAGGAGGCTTAAAATGTGTTGGTTCTGATGTCTTGCAGGCTCAAGCTCTGCTGCGCTGGCATCAGACCAACGGGTTCTGCAGCGCCACGGGCCAGCCCACTCACCGGAACCGGGCCGGCAGCCAGAGGGTCAGCAGCAGCAGCAGCTCCATGATCTACTACCCAAAGGTGACGTCTCTCGGTTCTGATCCACTAGAACATCCTGTGCTGTGATTGGTCACCAGCAGGGGGCGGAGTTTGAAGCAGTTTCACAGCCTCTGAAAGCTGCAGTCTGCTGGGCGTGAACTCCTCTGGAGGAGGCCCCGCCCCCTCCAGAGGAGCAGCTGTGTCCAGACAGACACAGAAAATGATGATGGTGGGCGGGGCCAGCTGTCTGACCTTCCGGCGTGCTTCTGCAGATGTCTCCCGTGGTCATTGTGCTGCTGTCGGACGGGAGCCGCTGCCTGCTGGGCCGGCAGGCGTCCTTCCCTCGCGGGATGTACAGCGCGCTCGCCGGCTTCTGCGACATGGGTGGGCCTCACCTGTCCACACCTGGTTCTGTGGCTCCGGTCTGACGGCGCTCTGCTTCCAGGTGAGACTCTGGAGGAGGCGCTGCACAGGGAGGTGGCAGAGGAGGTGGGCTTGGAGGTCCAGGACGTCTCCTACAGCTCCTCGCAGCACTGGCCGTTCCCTCACAGCTCCTTCATGGTGGGCTGCCACGCCACCGTCAGCCCCGCCCACACCCAGGTGAGGCCCCTCCCTCCCAGGTGGTGGTGGTGCTGTGTTGGTGGTTAACCGTAACCCGATCTCCTCAGCTGAACGTGGACCGCTCGGAGCTGGAGGACGCGCGCTGGTTCACGCTGGAGGAGATCAGCGGCGCCCTGCAGGCGGGGGTCCCGTCCAGAGGAGGCCCGCCCCCAGATGTGTGGCTCCCCCCCAAACACGCCGTCGCACACCACCTCATTACAGAGTGGAGAGACCGCCAGCGCCGCCTGCAGGCCTCAGAGTGAACATGGTGCTGGAGGAGCGGATTCTGTGGAGGAACATTTGATGTTGAGAGCAGAAGTCCCAGTTTGGAGATCAGAATCTGAAATCAAAACGTTTTGAGGAGAAAACATTTGCAAATGAAAATATGACATATTTGATTTTTAAAAACCTTTTTTTGCTTTTAAATATTTTTTTTTCTTTAAAAAACATTTTTTGCGTTTTGAAAAAACTTTTTTCGCTTTCAAAAACCTTTTTTTTTCTTTCTTTTTACTTTCCAAAAATATTTTTGAGTTTCCAGCTCAAATGATTCCAGATGTGTCGTTTCATCTCTTTTTTTCTTGAAAGCAAATAACAGTTTTTGAAAGCAGTATTGAATATATTCATTTGCAAGTAATGAAGTTTTATTCTTAAAACGTAACATTTTGTTTGTCATTTAGGAATTCTTGATATTAAAACCGTGACTTTTCATTCAGGATGATGGTACAAACATCACTCGATAGATTTAAAGGAGCTTCTGAAACCTCGGCGCTCCTTTGAATGGAGCATGAGGAGCAGGCAGGAGCGTCAGAGGAGCTCCTCAGAACCTGAAGATGAAGCGGCGAGAACGTTTCTGCAGGAAACTGAGCCGAGGAGAAACATCCGTCCTCCTGAATGCTTTTAACTTTCATCCTGATGTGTTTTTGGAGAAATGATCTCCTGTTTCAGTGGAACTTGCTCGTCTACTTCTTATTTAACAGAATAAATGCTCATTCAAATGACAGACAGTGTAATGTTCAAGTTCCCATGATTCTGGCCCAAACCATGACTCCGCCTCCTCCTTGCTGACGTCACAGCCTTGGAACGCGATGGTCGTCCACCAACACCCACTGCTCATCATCTGGACCATCCTGGGCCGCATCAGTGAACCAGCCTGTCGGAGTCTTCATGTCTGGATCACTGCAGAGGATTCGTGGATCATTACTGTGATATTGTTCGGGTCAAGACAATTTTTAATTAGTTTTAGAAATCTAGTAAAAGTTTGAAATTGGTTTGGAATCAACAAGTTAGTTTTAAGTGAAACAAAATTTATGCACAGAAAAGTGAACGATCACAAAGTTTAATTTTAATGGGACAAAAATCAGAAGTTTTTATTAAACAAAGTTGCTGTAAATCTTTACTGACCATCAGCTCAGAAACCACATGTTGGAAATGTAAAACCAAAAGATTCAAAAATAAACATTTATGCATATTTTAATTTGACCAAATTTCCATTATTGTAAAGAGAATTTGTGAAATCTGTACAACACAAATATTGATGTCATAATTAAACTTCAAAAAGGAGACATTTAAGTTATTTTTTTTCCTTTTTGTAAACTTGTAGATAGTGTTTATGTGAGAACTGTAGAAATTTCTTTTTTAACGTTTTAAAGAAGAAAGGAATATTATAATTAGATCATTTCATGTGGAATTAATGCAGAGTAAGAAATAATGTAAAGGGAAATGTCCTTCTGTTATTGGAACAAAACATTGAATTAGTTGGATAAAAATCCTCATTTAATTATTACTATAAAAAATTAGCTCACTGTAGAAATGTAAAAAAAAAATGTGATCCATATTGGTGAAATTTGTGGAGGCCTAAAAAAGATATAATTTGGTGACATATTTTGATTTTATGTTTTCTTCCTATGTTATACTTCAGTCCAGTCATTTCTGGATGAGGTTGATTATTTCTACTTATAATAAAAAATATATATATTTTAAGAACCTTCTAAACTTCGTCAGAATCTGCTAACAGTGATGGTGACTTCTATTTTTTTGTTTGTGGACATTCTGTTTATTTTTGTCTCTTAAATTTATTTCAATCTTGTTCAAATATGTTTATAAAATAAAATAAAATAAATGAAGGAATCTAAAGTCCTCGAAGCGGATACGTTCCCTCCTCGTCTTTGTTTCCGCCCGGAACAGAATCGGAGTTCCTCCACCGGATGTTGATCTCCCACCGCGGCTCCTCTCGCTCTTTTCGGTTTTCAGGGAACTTCGGCCGCGGCTGAAACCACCGGAGCCCCGTTGATGCTCCGCGGGGAGAGCGCGAGCTTCAGTCGGTGCTCCTCAGCCTGCAGCCCGGCCCGGAGGCCGCTCCGCCCGCAGGATGACCCCCGCCGCCGCCGTGCAGACCCGGCTGGCCGCCGTCATGGAGTCTCTGGTCCACGCCGCCGTGGCGGAGCTGAAGAAGCTGCTGGACGACAGACGGGCTCCCGGAGAGGAGAGCCGGGAGGAGACGGTGAGGAGCGGGGGGAGGGGTTTGTGGATCCCTGAAGCGGGTCGGAACCGAAGTCAGAACTTTATCCGTGTTTAAGCTAATGGTGAAGTGGTTAAAATATTATTTAAAAAACTATTTAACATATTTTCTTTTTATTCCGTCCATATTTGATCTAACTTGAACCTATCCGGGCTCACTGAGAAGGTCCTCTGTGGCCCCCGAGGGCCCCATAGTCGCTGATGTTCATCCCTAGATTCAAACTACTGACTGAAGGAGGTTCCTGTGCTTCAGCGTCCAGCCACTGATCACCATGTACTTCATGTCTGTGGATCCACTAGAACCATCTGGCCGGCCGCTGAGGCACAGGGACACAGAGATGAGTCTTTGCTTTAAGGGTTTCATATTTGTTTGGCCCCGCCCCCTGTGTCTCTCAGGTGCAGTTCGCTTTGGTCATGGAGACTCTGGGGAACGAGGCTCTGGGGAAGATCTTGAATGTCGTCCAGGAGGCGGGGCTTCTTCAGGCGCAGAAGAGCGGCAGGAAGCCGCGGATCAGCGTACTCAACATCCTCAACAACACGCATGTGGGTGGGTAAACAGGCTCCGCCCCCAGCCATCGTTCAAAATAACATCATCCCTGCAGTCTGATGACTGTTTTCGTTTCTTCCAGACCTTGAACACTCGTACGGGGTTCGGCATCAAACCGACGATGTGGGACGACCATCTAAGGTGAGCCACGCCCTCCGCCACTACTGTGTGTGAGTGGTGCATTCACTGACCTAACTCTGACCTCTGACCCGCAGGTGGAGGAGAACGAGGAGGAGGAGGAAGAGGAGGAAAAGATGGAGGCGCCGTTTGTGCCGGCGGTCACCGTCAAAGACAAACACGGGACCATCGACCTGGCAGCCATTGCAAAAAGTGAGCCCCGCCCCTTCCAGACTACAGGTGTCTGCAGTGTGTATGACAGGTGTCAAAGTCGAGGCCCGGGGGCCGGATCCGGCCCTCCGGGTAATTCTATCCGGCCCTCCAGATCATTTTATTTTATTGTTATTATTGACCCGATGTTATCTAGTAGTTATTTCTAACTTATAGAATTTTGACAAAATATATTTCTATGGGGAGTAAAACATTGAAAGTTATTTAAGGTTTAAGTTGATTTATTCTGGAGTAATATTCCTGCATTTTTATTATTCATAATTATGTTAAAATGTTACACTTTTAAAGTTTTAAAAATTGGCATTCTGCAGCTTTTTGGACTATTTTGGAGTTTAGCTAATATTTCATGCTAGCTGTTTTAGCTAATTTAGCATTTTTTTGGATATTCAAAAATTATGTTCTTTTAACTGTAAACGTCTGATTTTTCACCACAAAATGACAAAATATCAGCTTGAACATAATTGTTCATATTGGCAGCACTTTTAATCGATACAAGTATCGCAGTATTTTCCTACATTGATATTTTCTTTCACGCCCAACGCAGCAGCTGGTCTGTAAATGAACCCAGTTTCTCGTCTTGCAGGAGCTCAAGTCGAAGCCTCATCTTCACCTCAGCCGGACTCCAGCGCCCTCTGCTGCTCGGCTTGTGGCAAAAGCTTCTCCACTCAGAGCACCCTGAAGTCCCACTTCCTCATCCACACCGGCGAGAAGCCGTTCGTCTGCAGCGTCTGCGGCCGCGCCTTCCGCCAGCGGCACACCATGCAGAGCCACATGTGCACGCACACCGGCGAGCGGCCCTTCCAGTGCTCCGAGTGCGGCAAGCGCTTCTACAAGAAGTCGCGCCTCAAGATGCACGCCATCATCCACACCGGCGAGAAGCCCTTCATGTGCAGCGAGTGCGGCAAAAGCTTCAGCCTGCTGCAGAACCTGCACCGCCACGCCCTCGTGCACACCGGCGAAAAGCTCTTCATCTGCGGCGAGTGCGGGAAAGGCTTCACGCGCGCCGTCACGCTGAGAACGCACCAGTTTATCCACACCGGACAGAAGCCCCTGAAGTGCGAGCAGTGCCCCAAGACGTTCCGGCACACTGTCAACCTGCGGAACCACCAGAGGATCCACAGCGGCGTGCGGCCCTTCGCCTGCGAGCTCTGCGGGAAGAGCTTCCGGCAGTCGGGGCAGCTGAAGATCCACCGCCGCGTCCACACCGGCGAGCGGCCCTTCAGCTGCCGCCAGTGCGGGAAGACGTTCACGCAGCAGAGCAGCCTGATCTCGCACGGCCGCACGCACTCCACGGAGCGGCCGTTCGTCTGCAGCTCCTGCAGCAAGACCTTCAACAACGCCAACAGCCTGAAGCTGCACGTGCGCGTGCACACCGGGGAAAAGCCGTACGCCTGCGACCTCTGCGACAAGAGCTTCAGCCAGGCCAGCCACCTGCGCACGCACCAGCGCCACGTGCACTCCGGCGGCAAGCAGTACATCTGCGACCGCTGCGGCAAAAGATACGCCGACCGGCGCAACCTGAAGCTGCACAAGTGCGGCTACTCCTGAACGTGACCGATCCGTTGCCGTGGAGACGGCTCCGCCCACATCAGCAGCGATGAAGTGAATTTGTCCAGCTGCTGCACTAGAGTCACATGACCTATGATGTCACCGCCTCCCAGAAACGAGACGTTTTCTTCAACTTTGATGCTGGAAAGACGGATTCTGATGAGGTCAGTGAAGGCATCGTCGATCTGCAGGAATGAAACGATTTCAACGTTTCAAGAACTTGATTTTTTGTTTTTAGGTTTATGTTCATAAACTCTTGATCCAAAGCAAAGATGAACAATAGAAACAGAGAAATAAAAAAGTATCTAAAATAAAAACTGATGCTGGTGTCACTTTGACTTCCCATCCATCTTCTCTTCCGCTCATCCGGACAGCCGTGGGGCAGTGGTCCAACCAAACACCTCCCTCTCCCAGGTCACTTCCTCCAGCTCCTCTGGGGAGATTCTCAGATCGGCCGAGAGACGTCGTCTCTCCAAAATACAAGAAAAGATTTATGACATCAGGAAACTACATTTATCGTTTATCCTGTCCCGCATGAAGCAAAAGAAATCACATTCAGAACACTGAATGAGATTTATCCTTTCAACAAC
>NC_050530.1:4692767-4695140 GCF_002922805.2 Oryzias melastigma
ATATATATATATATATATATATATATATATATATATATATATATATATATATATATATATATATTTATATATTATATTATATTATATTATATATTATATATTATTAACATAACATATTACCTCGGTTTCAGCGAGGAGCCCTGCCTGCGCCACTGCGGGCCTCCGGCCGCCAGGAGCGCTGTTTCCCGTTTAGCCAAATTCACATCAGCATTTCCGGTGTTGGTGCGGCAACACGCGTGCGCCAGCGATCTGCATCATTTTGTCATTTTTTCTGGAACCGTACCGATTTTCGAACCACTTGGAGGACCGGACCTGCAGCAGCCATGGGGCCGGTGAGTGTCGGGCCGAATCAGAACCAAATCTCCGTCCGGGCCGCTGCATTAGCGGTCCCGGAATCTGCCCGGTTCTGCCGCCACAGTTCGAATTAAAAACCAAATGACTTGACAGAACCAAAAACCTACGAGCCTTTTGACTCACCACAGCGGATCAGAACCGAATCAGAAACCTACTGGTTTGATCTCCGTACTTATTGGTTTTTGCAAAAAAAAAAAAAAAATCTATTATTTTAAAAAAATCTTTATTGATCAACTAGCGGGAAAACATCCATTTAAAACGCCATCGGTATTTTTACAAAAAATATTTATTTTTCTTAATTCCTCTTATAGGAATTATAATCGCACTTATTACATCCCAATCCGGGATCTAACAGCAGATGTTCATGATGAAAATGTGAAAAATAATAATTTATTTAAAAAAAAATCATAATAGTCCGTTCTTGAATTAAGTCCGAACTTCCGGGAAACTTTGGTTCCGGGGCTATTCCTAATCACTGCAGATAACTGAGCTAATAAACCTGAAATAAAAATAAAATGTATTAAAAAAAAGAGAAAAAACTTTAATCTCCCCACAAAAATCAAACTGACCCAGAATCATTGGATTATCCTAAATCCTGGAACAAAATGAACAGAACTATTTTCATACATTTCACATTTCATTTCTTGTCCTTCCTCCCCTGAAGTCTCGCTCAAAGAAACGCCGCCCGACATTCCGGCGCCTGTTGAAGACGAGCGGCGTGAAGCTGGAGAACAAGATGAAGAACCGTGAGATGAAGCAGCAGAACGTCGCCAAGAAGCAGCGCAAAGAGCAGAAGAGGCTGCGGCAGGCGGTGAAGGGCGTGTCCCTGCAGACGCCCTGCCCCCTGGAGACGTACAGGAAGAGACCCGGTGAGTTAGCCGGCCGGGGAGATCAGAATACTTTATCACGGGTGTTTAGATTCTGATGGTAGAACAGGATACAGCCGATACGATATTTACGGGTAGCATTTCCAGTTAACCTTAAAGTCCCATTAGGAATCACTCACATAGCTGTGTGAAAAGTGTTCACCACATTTGATCCCCTGGGGGAGCGGTTAGCTGCAGAAACAGCTGCCCTCGGGGACCATTTGGTGGTTTAACCCGTAATCCTAACCATAACCCTTCCTCTGGGTCTGTGCGGCCAAGAAAAGGGTTCAGCACTCTCTGGACGTATTTACTAAATTCTGTCGGAATAAACACTCAAAAAGGCTAGTGCTTTAAAATTATTTTTTGACCGAAAAAAAAGAGAGACATAAACAAAATTGTATTTTCTAAATATAATAATAAGCATTAGTCTATCGTATCTTTGACTTTATTATTGTGGTCGTATGTAAAACATTGGAGTCAGTCCAGATCATTTCATTTTATTGTTATTAATTATTATCTTATTTTTAGCTTGTATAATTTTAACAAAATATATTTTTATGGAGAGTAAAATATTGAAAGTTATTTAAGGTTTAAGTTGATTTATTCTGGAATAATATTCCTGCATTTTTATTCTTCATAACTATGTTAAAATGTTAAAAATGTTTAAAAATTTTAAAAAATTGGCATTCTAATAAGATTCTAATAAGATTTTTTCGTCTTTTTCTGGAATTTGGCTAACAGTTACATTCTAGCTGTTTTGTCAAATTTAGGCTTTTTTCGGTTTTTAATATATTTTGAAGTTTAGCTATTTTTGCTACATGCTATTAACGCTTATTAATGCCTTTTTAAGGCTGTTTTCGAGTGTAGCTAATATTTCAGCTACATGCTCGCTGTTTTGATCAATGTAGGCTTCTCTTTTTAAGTTTTTTAGGCTATTTGGGAGTTAGGCTAATATTTTCACACTTGCTGTCGCAGCAAATTTATTATTCTTTAGCATATTTTGAACTTCAGCTATTTTTCAGCTATATGTTTTTTCTATCAGCTTCAGCATTTTCAACCATCAGCTCAGTGTTTTCAGCTATCAATTTCAGCATCTTCAGCAGCCAAATTCAGCTTCCAGCATTCACACTAGCATTATCACAGGTAATGCTAT
>NC_050530.1:4695271-4710071 GCF_002922805.2 Oryzias melastigma
ACCTGATCAACACCTGCTGCTCTCTGAAGACTCACCTGTTCTCCCCTAACAGAGGAGGAAGAGGAGGAGGAGTTCCTGGAGAGCCTTCCCACTGACATGATGGAGGAGGATGACCTGCAGCAGATGAGCGCCATGGCTCGCCAGGCCTCCTTCATCACCAGAGACCTGTCGTCAAGGTAACGCCGCAGCACGACACGCCCACATGTTCCGACTGTGACTCAACCGCGTTTGTTCTGTTGTCAGCGAGCCGGTGCACGGCGCCAAAAAGAGGCAGTCCGACGTGGTTCGTGGCTACGAGAAGGTTCCCAGGAAGATGGCGAGGACGGAGGAGAAGGAAGTCATCCATCTCCTGCCCATCAAAGACCGCCGCGGCGTGATCCCTCAGAGCGTGGAGAAAGGTGCCGCCCACTTTCTGAACCTCCAGTCCCTCATGAGGAGCCTGAGCGAACCTGTGATCTGTTCTGACTGCAGTTATAAACCAGCCAGAGGAGGAGGAGCAGGAGGAGGAGGAGCAGGAGGAGGAGGAGGAGCAGCAACTGGAGGAAGAGGAGGAGGAGGAGGAGACTGGTATGAACAGAGGAGACGCAGCACGGAGCGGTTTTCCACAGAATCTAGTCCTGACCTCCCGTCATGTGCTCTCCTGTCCAGAGGGGGCGACGGCGAGCAGCATAGCGCTGACAGCAGAAGAGAGGAGGCGGCTCCGAGTGCAGAAGCTGAACCAGAAGAAGAAGATCATCGCCGGTCTGGGAGCTGCTATCATCTCAGACCCTTTCAGCAACGTAAGTGAGGCGCCGCTAAGAACCCAGACTTGAAGGGGCGGGGCTTAACAGACCGTTCTGTGCGGCAGATGAAGCGCGTGAAGGAGCTGCGGGGGATGATGATGGAGACCGACCCCAGCGTGGCGGTGTCGGTCCGGAAGCTGGTTATGGTTTCTCTCATGGAGATCTTCAAGGACATCGCTCCGTCGTACCGGATCCGGCCTCTGACCACCGACGAGAAGGCTGTCAAGGTAGCGGACACGCCCCCACGAGAAATTCCGACTTCCTGTCGGAGTTTCCTCTCCCTGAACGTCTTTGTGCTGCAGGTGAAGAAGGAGACGCAGCTCCTCCGAGAGTTCGAGGAAGGTCTGGTGAGTCAGTACAAGTTCTTCCTGGAGGATCTGGAGCAGGTCATCAAAGGTGATCACCACACCAGCACGCGACACAAACCGTCCGACCGCCGCGCTCACCCCCCCCCGTCTGTCCTCAGACTGGAAGCAGAAGAAGAGGAAGCGCAGCGCGGCGGTGGGCCTGCACTCGTACCGCGGCCTGGCGCAGGTGGCCGTGCGCTGCCTGTGCGAGCTGCTGGTCGCTCTGCCGCACTTCAACTTCCACAACAACATCATCATCGTCCTCGTGCCGCTCATGAACGAGCCAGCGAGGAAGGTGAGAGCGCCGCTCCTGATCCGCCGCCACGTCGCCCGGCTGGCGTTGTGACGTGATGCGTTTTGTCGCAGGTGTCGGAGCTGTGCTGCGACGCCATCAGGAAGCTCTTCCAGCAGGACAAAGTGGGCGGGGCCTCACTGGCGACAGTACGAGTCATCTCCGGTCTTGTGAAGAGTCTGAACTACAACGTCAGACCCGAGGTAACCAGTCAGACACGCCTCCAGCCCGCCGCCGCCTCTACCCGCCTTAGAGTCCATAATCCTCCTCACACAGGTGCTGAGGACTCTGCTGAGTCTGAGGATCAAGGAGGTGGAGGTGAAGAAAGACCTGGAGTCCACTGCGCCAAAGAAGAAGTTCATGACGAACAAAGAGAGGAAGAAGAACCTCTCCAGGATGCAGAGGAAGGTGAGCGAGTGCAGAAGCAACCGGACAAAAACCACAAAACCCAAAAACCCAAAAACCCAACACGGGACAGGAGGCTACAGTCATTTCTGATGGAAAACAACCTCCATAAACATGTTAGCTCTGATTTATCTAATGAGCTAACAGAAGGCAAAGCTAGCAGAAGCCACAGCTAAAGCTAAAAGACGCTAAAGCTAAGGCTAACAGAAGCCACTGCTAAAACAAAACAAAAAAAGCGCTAGAGCTAAAAGAGGCTAATGTTAACAAATACCACAGCTAACGCTAAAAAGCTTTACAGCGAAAGCTAACAAAAGCTACATCTAAAGCTAATAGGAGCCACTGCTAAAGCTCAGAAATGCTACAGCTAAAGCTAACAGAAGCTATAGCTAAGGCTAACAGAAGTCCTGAATAGTCTAGTCCTAGTCTAATCCTGAATAGAAGAGACCTGGTAAGTCTCCTGTCCGTCCTTGGAGAGAATCTTCATGTGAATATCTCTAAGGTCTTTTCTTTTTTCCTGAATCACGTTTTTTGGAGTTTTTCGTTACAGGGAGGGAGGGTCTAAGGGCAGGTATATCCAGTTTATTTTATTCTGTTTAGTTTAGCAATTAGTTGTTGTTTATATTTTATGACTGACCTCCTTCTGGACAAGTAACGGCATGAAGCCCAATGAGGCCATTTTTTGCGATGTGGGCAATAAAACTAAAATTGAATTGAATAGACTAGAAGCCACATCGAAAGCTAACAGAAGCCACAACATAAGCTAGTCGAAGCTGTGGCTAAAGCTAACAGAAGCACAAAAACACCAACGTTCAAAGTAGAGCAAAGTGTGGTAACATCTTAGCAAAGAACATCCTGGAGCTACGACTTCTATTTCCCCAGAATCCCAAAGTTCTCAAAAAAATGTAAAAGAGAGTGACCACACGCTGCTAAGAATGTTTAGAGCAGAAGAACTTCCTGCATGATTCAGAAACCAGAAAACATCCCTAACTAAAGCCAATAATTGTCTGCTTCTGCTTCAAAACAAGAGATGACCTTAAAGAACGATGAATCCATGGATCGACATACTGTTGCATTAGTTTGGAGTAGATGTATTTAGTTTTTTGTGGCTGATGTTATTCACACAATAACTAACAGAAATTCATGTTGGCCACACCTAATAGCCAAGATGTGGATTGCTGTTTAGCTACACATATTTTAGGTTCGTCTAAAGCTAAATGTTGCTGTTGGTCACATGTATTGAGTTAAAGATTAATCCTCTAAAGTTCAGTTCCAATTCTTAAAGATATTAGATTTTTAGAAAATGTGACATCAGCAGATGGGATAAACAGATTAACAGATTAATAGATTTTAGGCTTTGTGTACAAAACTGAAAGACTTTGTTTGTTCAGTGTGTGGCCACCAGGGGGCAGTAAGACATCTGTGTCTCTACAGTGGAAGAAAGCGGAGGAGAAGCTGGAGAAGGAGCTGCTGGAGGCCGAAGCCTCAGAGAGCAAACAGCAGAAGATCAAACTGGTGAGTCAGTCGGATAGAAGATGAACCTGAAACAGACGAGCAGGAAACTAACCTCCTTCCTCCTCCCTCCTCCTTCCTCTTCCTCCTCCTTCCTCCTCCTTCCTCTTCCTCCTCCTTCCTCTTCCTCCTCCTCCCTCCTCCTTCCTCTTCCTCCTCCTTCCTCTTCCTCCTCCTTCCTCCTCCTTCCTCCTCCTTCCTCTTCCTTTCTCCTCCTTCCTCTTCCTTTCTCCTCCTTCCTCCTCCTTCCTCCTCCTTCCTCCTCCTTCCTCCTCCTTCCTCTTCCTTTCTCCTCCTTCCTCTTCCTTTCTCCTCCTTCCTCCTCCTTCCTCCTCCTTCCTCCTCCTTCCTCCTCCTTCCTCTTCCTTTCTCCTCCTTCCTCTTCCTTTCTCCTCCTTCCTCCTCCTTCCTCCTCCTTCCTCCTCCTTCCTCCTCCTTCCTCTTCCTTTCTCCTCCTTCCTCTTCCTTTCTCCTCCTTCCTCCTCCTTCCTCCTCCTTCCTCCTCCTTCCTCCTCCTTCCTCTTCCTTTCTCCTCCTTCCTCTTCCTTTCTCCTCCTTCCTCCTCCTTCCTCCTCCTTCCTCCTCCTTCCTCCTCCTTCCTCCTCCTTCCTCTTCCTTTCTCCTCCTTCCTCCTCCTTCCTCCTCCCTCCTCCTTCCTCCTCCTTCCTCCTCCTTCCTCTTCCTCCTCAGCACACAGAGACCCTGAATATCGTCTTCCTGGTGTACTTCCGGATTCTGAAGAAAGCTCAGAAATCTGTCCTCCTACCTGTGGTTTTGGAGGGGCTGGCAAAGTACGGGTCTCACAGAAACACAAACACATACAGAAACACAACAAACTACAACACACAAAGACACAGAAACACAACAACCTAAAACACACAAAAATGCAGAGAAACACACAGTAAGACACAGAAACAGAGAATTACATGGAAAACACACAGAAATACACATAGACATACAGGAATACAAAAAAACACTAAAACATACAGAAACACACAAAATGGTGCAGGAACACATACAGAAAACAAAAAAAATACACAAAGACACATACAGAAATACAAAAATCTCAAACACACAAAAAACATGGAAATGCATTAAACATGGAAATACACAGACAGCAGCACATGTTATTTCACAAAAACACAGAAATACAGAAGCAGACAGTAACACACAAGAACACAAACACATGAACACAAACACATGAACACAAACACATGAACACAAACACATGAACACAAACACAAGAACACAAACACAAGAACACAAACACAAGAACACAAACACAAGAACACAAACACATGAACACAAACACAAGAACACAAACACAAACACACAAACACAGGCTGTAGTGATGCTGTAATACTCACTGATGTCTCTCTGTCAGTTTTGCTCACCTGATCAACATGGAGTTCTTCGATGATTTGCTTAATGTGCTGCAGAACCTCATCCAATCAGGAGTGAGTATAGCTTAACCCCCCACCCCCTTTAGTATAACCTGCTGGAGTGACTGAGTGACTCACTGAGTGATGTCTGCAGGATCTGACCAATCGGGAGAGTCTCCACTGCGTCCAGACCGTCTTCACCATCCTGTCAGGACAAGGTCAGTCTGGTCCAGCCAAGGACCTCGGTTGGGTTTGGTTGATGGATCCTCTCTCTTCTGAACACCCTAAACCTCCATCCTGGATTAGAGGTCTAGTTTAGAAGAGGGTCCTGATAATGAAGGACATTGAAACAGTCCTCACGTGGTCACATAGGTCAGTCTGTGTGTTTATGCACACTTGTGTCAGGTCAGGTGTCATTGTTGCAGGTTTGGTAGTAGAGCATTGATGGATCCTCTCTGTGATGCATCCTGAACTTGGATTAGAGGTCTACTTTAGAAGAGGGTCCTGATAATGAGGGACATTGAAACAGTCCTCACGTGGTCACATCGGTCAGTCTGTGTGTTTATGCACACTTGTGTTAGGGGAGGAGTCACTGTTGCAGAAACTTATTCTGAAAGGAGATGATAGTTTGATGGTTTCCTGGTGTTGTTTGCTAACAAACAGAGCCATACAGTAGTGCAAACACCTGGATGATTTTTGGTCTCACTGCTGCCCTCTAGGTGGAGATTCAGGGTACTGTTCCCACAGTCACAGTTTTCCTGGATCATTGAAAGGTGTTTGTCTTTGCCAGGTGACGCCCTGAACATCGACCCGCTGAAGTTTTACTCTCAGGTATACAAGATGCTGCCGCAGCTTAACGCAGGTGTGTTCCCGCCCCCCGACAAAGCCACCAATCAAATGCTGTCGAGCTCAAGCCGCTTCTCTGCTTTGACTAAGGGGTGCAAAATGATGATGTCATCATCGTGCTGCGGTGCCTGGACTCCATGCTGATTCGCCGCAGGAAGCAGGTGACCCTGCAGAGGGCCATGGCTTTCGTCAAGCGTCTGAGCATGCTCAGTCTGCACGTCCTGCCCAACGCCAGCGTGGGAATCCTCGCCATGAACAGAGCTATCATGCAAGTGCGTGTGCATGTGTGTTTTTTTATGTCAGCCCTTTCTTGTGTGTCTCATCTTTTTGTCATCATTTGTGTCAGGCTTTCCCGAAGTGTGACTTCCTGTTAGACAACGAGGTCCAGGGCAGCGGCTTCTACCTGCCGGAGGTCGGCGAGCCAGAACACTGCAACGCTCAGAACACAGCACTGTGGGAGCTGCACCTGCTGCAGGTACACACATGTGCACACATTCACACACAGTTCGACTGTCGGTCGTGTTCAGGGTCCCTCCTCCGTGTCTGCAGAGACATTACCACTCGGTGGTTCGGCGCTTCGCGGCACATCTGACTCGTGGAGCTCCCAGCGAAGGCTCGGCGGCACTCGGCGCAGACCTGAGCCGCAGGTAGGACACACCTCCTTCTTACACACCCTGTGTGTCATTAAGTCAATTTTTTCCAATTAGTCAACTAAATGAGTAATGCACAAAGTGGATGTAAAGCACACATCTTAACCATTATTGGCTTTAAACTAACTAAAAATTAAATATACGACATTACCTGCAATAATGCTAGTGTGAATGCAGTATGCTGAATTTGATAGCGGAAATTTCTGAAGCTGATAGCCAGCTAAAATATTAGTTAAATCCCGAAAAGCCTAAAAAATGGAAAGAAGCGTAATTTAGTCAAAACAGCTAAAAAGCATTTAGCTGAAATATCAGCCAAATTCTAAAACGGCCTAGAAAACTAGAAAATAAAAGCCTATGTTAGCAAAAACAGCTAGCATGTAGATGAAATATTAGCCTAACTCCAACACAGCCTAAAATATTTGAAAAGAGAAGCCTAAATTAGCCAAAACAGTTAGCATATAGTAAAATATTAGCTAAACACCAAAATAGCCTAAAAAATGTGAAAGTGTAAATTAGCCAAAATTGCTAGCATGCAGCCGAAATATGAGCCTGATTCCAAAACAGCCGAAAAAAACAAACAAAAAAAATCTTATGTTACCTAAAAGAGCTAGCATGTAGCTGAACTATTAGCTTAACTCCAAAACAGCCTAAAAAGCTAAAAAAAAAAAATGAAGTTTGCCAAAACGAATAGCATGTAGCTGAAATATTACCTAAACACTAAATAGCCTAAAAAAATAAAAAGGCCTAAATTAGCCAAAATGGTTAACATGAAGCTGACATGAGCTTAACTCCAAAACGGCTTAAAAAACCAAAAAAAGTCTGAATTAGCCAAAACAGTTAGAATGCAGCTGAAATATTAGCTAAACTCTAAATTGGCCTAAAAAACCTTAATATATGCCTAAATAGTCCATAAAGTTAGCAGAATCACGTTATAACTTTCAGCTTTACTACACTCTGACTCCATATAATATAAAGTAACGACTAATAGACTACTAAATTAATCGTCGACTAATTTAATAGTCGATTAGTAGTCAACTAGTCGACTAATCGTGGCAGCTCCAGTCGTCTCTATGACACTCCTTTGAAACTCACCTGTGCAGGTCTCCACCTGAGCTCTTTGAGGACTACAGTATAAAAGACATGACCTTTAACCCCCCGGTCGCTGCACCCAACTCTAAGAAGAAGGTGAGGAAATGAAACGCACCGTCTCCGTGATATTGTTGGGCGTCACCGTTTCAGCTGCAGAGTGTGTGTCTTTCAGGACTCGTTCGTGGTCGGAGCGGCGCTGATGGACGGCGATCTGCAGCGGCGGGCGGACGCCGCCATGACAGCTGCTGGCAACACACAGCTGGACTTTACTGCCGTATACACGGACACACATGCGCACTGACACACACCTCCACCGTCACACACCCCTCCCCCGGCTGGAAACCATCCCGGCATCAGAGGAGCTTTCAAAATAAAAGCTTGGATTTGTACAGCAGTGTTCCTGTAAAATACAGATTTTAAGGACTTTTCCATCAGAACTCAAATGTCTCTTTATGTTTCTGTGTTTTAAACTAAATAAATAAAAAGTCATTTTTGAAGCTGATTTTATTTAATTTTTTTTGCATTGTGAAACTGGAGGTTTTTGGTCTGGATGCTCTGGAGTTCTGCAGGTCTAACACTGCTCAGGAACAGCAGAGGTTTCCGTGTTTTAAAGAAAACAAACAGGAAAATGTTCGGGAAAAAAGCAAAAACTTAAAATTTCTTAACAAATACACTAAATGGACATCAGACCTGCTGGTTTTGTGGACCACTAATTTAGCTTTGCAGTGATTTCTAAACCTGCAGAAGCTTTTAAAATAGGATATAAGAACATGAGTGGTGTAGTCAGTTCTGGTTCTGGTCCAAGCTCTGGCAGCCGCTGGAGTTTAAGGTCAGAAGCCTCTTACCTTCCCTAAAGACAACCGGGGCTATAGAAATGGGTTCTTGGTTCTGGTGTCACGACTTATCCGGAGGACAGGAGATGAGTGAAGGTTGTGTTGACAATCCAGTGTGATTTTGGGGTTTTTCACTTCATACATGATAATATTTAGAATGTAAATATTGACTTGTTAAAGCCACAAAATGTGCACGAAACCAAACGGCAGAAATATCTAATTTTAATATGTTAATACGGAACCAGATTTAGAGGTTTGTAGACGGTGCTCATATAGAAACCCCCATCTAACAAAGAATTGGACGCTTTTGTAAGGAAGTGGTGGAGATCTAATATTAATTTTTTTGTCATTTTGTGATGTTAAGGGACTGTAGGAGTGTTTCATGTGGATCCACAGATTTTCAGGACTCTGAAATGAGTAAAAAAACGACCTTTTTTCTTTGAGCAGAAGGCCAAGAAATGAATCAACAATCTGTCCTAACAATGAATGAATAAATGAATAACCTTTATTGTCACTGCAACAAGCAGGAGTACAGGGATAGCATGAGGAGAAACAGATGGCAAAACGACTATCTGCACTCGGCTCTCATTGGGAAAAAAACAGACCCCGCTAAAGAAAAAAGCTCGGTACAAAACAGACGTGAAATGGCTTGGAGAAAAGCGTCTAATTCCAATTTCAGAAGATCAGGGAGATCTACCTAACTTACAAGTAACAGAAACCACAGAAAGTACAGAAGATGATGAGAAATTGCACGCACAAACACCAACACTTTTTGATTTTCAACAGAACCAGGCTTGAACCAATGAACGAGGATCTGGAGTCACTGCAGCTTCAAGCGCAGCTCGCACAGTGCCGACAGGTACTCGGTGTTATCTTCATCTCTCTCCAGAGCTTTCTCATAATATTCCTCCGCCGCCCTCCAATCACCATCTTCTTTTGCCACATATCCCAGAATGGCATAGGGTGTGGCATCCCTCCAGTTGCTGTCGAGTCTTGTTTTTGCCATCTCCTTCATTCTCTGTGGAAAAACAGATGGACTTTACCTCCTCGTTCCTCTGCAGTGACATGTGGAAACTCCCAACTTAACATCAGACTGTACTCCATACTAATGTGACCTGCTGCCTGCAGACATCTGATGCTACGTTCACACCGGGCTCGGCAACACGCATTCAAGCAGCCGCTTGCGCTCCATGTAACATCTCATAAGTAGTTATGTAAGTTTTAAGTCAGTTTTCAGCCTCTACATACAAAACCAGCGTCCACTGAAGGCGCGGTAAAAGTTAAACCAGTTGAATTTTGACCAACCATGGAGTCAGTGGTTGTGACTACTGGGTGGCATCCTTGTCAAAACATGGAAGTCCCAATCGATGGAGAAATCAATAATTGTAGTTTTTACCAGGCTGTAATTCTATCACACTAAGTCTTTCATTTATCGGAATAGAGGTGAGAAAGCAAAAGCCTGGAGCAAGGTTCACCAGAGTGGCACCGCTTCCACATTTCACACCAGACCTCTTCTATTATGTGCTAGTATCAGGTAGTAACAGTGTGAACCTCATATACTTTGTGTTTTTTACGCGCCTCACATCCTTGTCTTCGTCCGGCACTCACCAAGAGCGAACGCCTGAGCTCCCTTATCTCGTACCCAAAGCTCTCTCCCTGGTCTCTGTGGGACCACTCTGTTTTTCTCACTTTGTGAAATATGGATCTTATATGTTGGACTGTGATTGACCAAATCTTCTCCATCATGAGGAGTGGAGGAGCGGACCCCACTTGCACAGGACGTACGTTTGTTACTGGATATGTGAATGACTCGTGGGGCAAGTGGAGCATTTTCTGCCCGTCGCAACTCTCTCTGAAAGACGTTGAAGATGTTTACATCATTGGGTTAATGACCTCCTGCTCTCTGGTGATTGGAGCTGGTGGATCTGGAGCTATCAGAACCTGGTGAGGTGGCTTACAGGAAAAGGCAGCCAGGGAGTGTTTTACGATTGTGATACTAAGAGCGGAACACTCTGACTGAGAAACTGAATGGATTGGAGGCCAGGATCGATGCTCTGTTTGCCCGCGTTTATCGTATTGAAGTCTCTCTTGGGAAGATGGAGACCAGCTTGGAGTGAGTTATAGTTGGACTTGGACGAAACCCTAAAAATTGACCTGGATTAGAAACTATTCCACAACAAAGCAGTACCTGGACATTCAGCAGATAGGCAGAAAGTAGTGTCTGCCTGCGCCTAAGCAACCATCTCTAATCGGATGTTCCCAGGCCAAGGGCACACTCCCTCGGCTGAACCAACACAAATCCGCTGAAAGTGAGATAAGCAGAGCCGGTTGTCATGGAAACCTGCATTTCTCCGCGCTCCATGACCCTTTTCCTAGTTTTCAACACCTTGGTGACTCTCCTTCTAGGCTTCCTGGTATGAATATAGCAGTACAATACACTATGCTGGTTGCATAACCTACTGTGAGACGAGACAGAAAGGCTGCAGAGAACCGAGCAGGACAAACCTTCAGTAGATAGCTCTTCTCTGATGCGCTGGTGAGGATTTCATTACCCTGGAAAACAGGGTAGAAATAAAACTTTGAGCCCAGACACAGCAAACACTGTAGTGGTGCAGTCATGAGGCATGGTGTGCACCAATGTTAACACAAATCCTTCCAGCTAGTGAGTGAGTGTGTGAAAAGGTAAAGGCAAGAATGTTGATTCAAAATCTCTTGAGGTTTTTTGGTTCTTCTGGGAGATGATGGGATTTCATTGACCCACTAGAAATATCTCATTTAATAATGTTATTATTTTCAAATTTCCATTTAAAGTTAATTTTGCTGGGTTAAGAAAACCGCTTTTGCTGACCCATTTATTGTCAATAGTTTTTACAGATTTTATGTGGATTTATTTGATCAATTTTGGATTTTCTATGTAAAGATTTGTTTGATTAAACAGACAAAACTGTGAACAATCTAAAGACTTTCTGCTCTCTTCCGATACAGTTTGGTGAGTCAAGAGGTTCTGTCAGTTCTAACTGTTGAACAGAAAAGAGTGGATCTTATTAAGACCTTCTTATAGTAGGTGAAGGCCAGGCCTATGTTGTCGGTGTGGTACTGGCAGAAAGTAGCATAGTTACGATAGATATCATAACGGATTCTCCAAGGTTCCTCTTCCAGCCCCTCCAGTACTTCATCGAACATCTGCTGAGCCCTGAAAGAAGAAAAGTCTCTGTTGGACAGAACTTCAGAAAAATTTTCCGAGTACAAACCACTCATTGGGTACGACTGTTCCAGACAGACAAAATATCACATTATAATCTGGCTGAAGCTATTCAGTCTGTCTTGAGAGTTACTGGTAGAGCTCTGAGGAGATTGTGCAGCATGATGTTAACTTCCCACATCGACCATTACCTGCAGGGTAGTCCTCGACCTCTTACTGCTATACAAACCAAAGAGTTGCTGAATCTGCTGGCTCTCAAAGCTGTTCCCTTGGTCAGAATGAAACCATGCTAGGACACCAAACTTCAAGAACCAGTTTGTGACAAGAACCTTGACATCTACCTTGATAGATGCCCTATATTCAGTGGTAGGGCTGGTACGACGTTGGAGGTGTGGCTGGAGAAGGTTCAAGCAAACTCGCAGAGTTGTATGGCAGTAAGGAGTCATGTAGGGATGACTTGTTCCTCTTTTCTTTTGGGTTTTTCCCTTCAGGGGTCGCCACAGCCAATCAGCTTCCGCCATCTGTCCTCTCCATCCTCCACTCTAACACCAGCCACCTTCATGTCTTCATTAACTGCATCCAGAAACCTCCTCTTTGGTCTTCCTCTAGACCTCTTTCCTGGTAGCTCTAGACTCAGCATCCTTCTACCAATATATTCACTGTCTCTCCTATGAACATGTCCAAACCATCTCTGTCTCTCCTCCATGACTTCATATCCAAAACTTCCAAAGTGTGAGTGGTAAAGTCGGATACCTTTTTTCCCATTTAGAGGGCTAACTTTACGGGTTAGGAAATAATTTGGATTGGGCCTGTGAGTTGAGCCTGAGGACCGTGCACTGGAGCTGTGGAGGATTGTGTACTGGCTCTTACATGACCCATCATTTGTGATGTAATTGTGGTGTTTCAGGATCTCTGTTTTGTGTCCATTTATTTTAATATTGGACTCCTAAAATTCTGTTTTTGCATTACTATAGATTTGCATTTTGTGTAAAATACACGTCTTGGTTCCCAGTGTCGGAGAGTTCTGTGCTTATGATTTTTTTTAGTTTTCTGGTGGCTACGCTTGGCAGAGGTTTAAAGACATTATGCCACACTATGAAAGGTATTTAAAATGCCAAAGATTAAATTGGTCTTCCCTGGTTCTGGCTTAGATGGATCTTGTTCGGTTCTCTGTCTCCTTTCTGTGAGGTTTAGGTTGTGTTTTTATTTTGGTGATCTGAATCGTGGCAACTGGAGTGAAATGCCACGATTCAACTTCAAGACATCCTCCCTGGATGAATGAGAACCCTCATCAACACTGTGATCCTTTGGTTGACCGGTGGGGTGAAATGGATGCGTTCAGGAGCACCTCTCCTTGTCAGACATCTCGGCATATTGCAGAGCCAGTTCCGCCTTGGCGTGCTTGAAGCCACTTTTCAGTTGGACAGTCTTTTCCAGATGGTGAATACAGAGACTCCTCAGACGTTTTATCTCTGGGAGAGAAGACAAGAGTCTGTCAGAGATGAAGATGTGGCTCCTCCACAAACTCTGGTCTGAAAAACAAACCACGAGCTGTTTCATCACTAAGACCCCATGAAGGCGCAATAGCATCTCCTCTTCGTGGCTGAGTTTTCTTAAGGAGCTTCTTCTTGTCGATGTAGCACTGAGCCAGCTGGTGGTGGATGAAGGTTGAAGTGGTGTTCATCTTAAGCACGTCCTGCAACAGTTTGATGGCCTCATCCAGTCGGTTCTGGAACAAACAATTGTTAGAAATGTTTTCAGTCCAGTGGGGAAAACAGACCAGACATATCAGAAACTTGTGGTAGTCAGGAGAAGTTTTTGTGTCATACCCGTTTGCGGAGGTACTTGGCCAGGTATCTGATGACCTGAGTGTTGTTGCGTGCGACCTTCAGCGCCCTCTCCACCAGCTTATCCACCTCTTCTAGATTTCCGTTAAACATCAGCTTCAGAGCCAACATGGACAGCAGAACGCCGTCTCTCGGGTTGATTTCCACAGCCCGCTGCAGCTGTCTGGTGGCCGGTGACGCTTCAGCGCTCGATCCTGAATCATCCTATCCGAAACATTCCTCTTAGTTTGCTGAACTTCACGCTGTCAAATTCCCTGATACTCTTTGGATGAAGCGTTGCAGGTATTTAGATGTGATCATTGGTTGAAAGAAGGCAACACAAAGCCACCTTCATCAGCCATCAGGTGGGACTGATTCTGACTGCTGATTGGTCGTACCTCTTCCATGCGATACAGGACGATGGCGTAGCCGTTGTTGAGCTCACAGTCATCAGGTTGCATCTCCAAAGCTTTGCAGAAGTTTTCTTTGGCCTCCGGGTAGTAAGACCTGGACAGCTTGAGGAGTGTCCAGCCCTTCTCGCCGTACACTTCTGGATGAAGGGTGTCAGGGGCTGCCGGGTGCCTCACCTGTAAAGGAGAGTGTTGAGCTTTGGTTTATTTTGATGATTCAGATGCAGACAGAGGCTGTTTCCATAGAAACAACCTTCTGGTTGATCATAAATGAAATCTCATGTGACTGAACAGTTAGGATACCAGGATGTCCTCCACTCTCTGGCAGAGTCTCTGTGCCTCCTCCAAGTCTTCAGTGTGGTATTTGAGCCAGGCCATGTCTCCGTACATCACAATGAACCGCCGCTCATCATCATACACCTCCCGGGTCTTCGTCTCTGATTGGTTGAGGAGTTCCAGCGCCTCTGCTGGCTGACACTGGAGATACCTGAGGACAGACGGGTGAGATGATATTCTGGGACTTTCTTTCTTGTAGCTCATCTGATCCAAATTTACCTGACGTAAGCCAGAAACCTGCAGGCATACGCCACGGTCCCCGGCTGTCCCAGCTCCAGGTCGATGTCGTGCTGCAGCTGAACGCTGAGGTCTTCCAGCTGCAGGTCCTCTGGTCTCAGATCCCAGGTGAAGCGGCTCTGCAGCTTCTGCAGTCTGCTGAGAAAATCTGGATCGCTGCAGGCGACAGGCCAGACAGAAGAACAGAATCACACTTGATCTGATGTGTCCTCCAGTAACATCAGCGCAGAATTGTCTCTGAAGAGAGACTTTCCTTCAGTTTATCATCAGAATCATCTCAGCTCCTTGTTCTGCTTCTTCTTCTCAATCTGTTGCTTTACTGTGTGGACTAAATACTTGCAGGTGATGCTAAAAAACTCAATCCAACCTTTAGGTTTGAATTCACTCAAAGTACCAGCATGCATCACTCCAGGAGCTTTGTAGTCTTCCTCACCTTTTATGCACTTCTTATCTGTAAAGTTCTGATGCATCAGATCCGTTCTGTCCTGCTGCTGTTCTGGACTGAAGGACTAGATTGTTTATGCAATTCTTCTTTCTTTCTACACCTTTGAGCAAAACATATCTCCTCCGAAACTCACCAAAATTTCCCCTCACCGAGTACAACGTGAGATGGAATTTTGGACATAGCGAACGATCCTGCCCCCCCCCCCCCCC
>NC_050530.1:4710133-4728868 GCF_002922805.2 Oryzias melastigma
TAAATAAATAAATAAAAGTTTACAAAGAAGCCAAAGAAACAGATGTCGCTGATATCCAAAAGAAGAAATTATTATGGGATGGCCCCAGAACCAACAGCTGTTTCGCCATTTTGTGGCCAAGTGGGAAATTTGACCATTTTTACACCATCCATCTTCTTAACCGCTTCTTCCCTTTCGGGGGTGCCGGAGCCTATCCCGGCTACTGAAGGGCGAAGGCGGGGTACACCCTGGACAGGTCTCCAGTCTGTCTCAGGGCCTCAATCACACACCCATCCACTCTCACATTCACACCTAGGGGCAATTTAGAGTCACCAATTAACCTATGAAGCATGTTTTTGGACGGTGGGAGGAAGCCGGAGTCCCCGGGTGAAAACCCACGCATGCACGGGGAGGACATGCAAACTCCACACAGAAAGGTCCCAGCCGGGATTCGAACCGGGGCCTTCTCGCTGTGAGGCAAGAGCGCTAACCACTGCTCCACCGTGCAGCCCCCATTTTTACACAATATGGGAAAATAAACTTTTTCATAAGATTTCACACATACCACCAGGTTAAGTCTACAGCCACACCCAACGTTTTGCTAATCTTTGACCTTAAGAGGCCACCATCTTAAATAAAAAAAAATCTCCTTTAGTACATTCTACAAATTTAAACTAGTGATTTGAATTAGGGATGTCCTGATCTGATCACGTGATAAAAAAATTGGGCTTGATCTTTGATGACTTGATCGGTATCTGTTATTATCTGCGATCAATTTCAGATATTTCATTTATTCTTAATTTGATCAGCACTTTATATTTCTGGCTGATCATTTCAGGTACTCGACTAGAACTCTGCGTGTCATGAACGGATCGCCACATGTTATTACCGTGAGGCGCAGCAGCAGTTCAAGCTTGAGGCTAACAAAATCAAGCTAGCAAGAGATTCAGACTTACGAGATCAATAGTTCTTTTAAAAACACTTTAAAGTCACAGTAAGTGTCTCAACTGGGTTGTCTTAATGCAAAGAGTGACTTACAAAGGCATTTCAACAAAAACAGATCTGAATTTTGTTTATTTTTAATGTTAAACCGACAGCCACACAGCAGATGCTAACTGCGCTAATCGCTAGCTCCACGATTTAACTCCGAACTGTTTGTTGATATGCCTGTTTTATTTTCTGACAGAGAAATAAAAGTTAGAAAAAATAACTGCTGTGGCAATAAAACAAGAGGTTGAAAAAATAATCCCACAATCTAAATAAAATAAAATAAATAAAAATAATGAATGTCTGTAATGATTTTAGCTATCATGAATACTCATTATATTCATGCTAAAACAAAGTAATTACTTTTTAGGTTTTAAGTATGAATCACAGTTGATTAAAATTGCTCCAAAGTTCTGAAGATACTAAATCTTGTTGAAGCCCCTAGATCTTGACCATGGGGTATTTTTTGTGCGTTAAGTGTAAAATGTGTCCATAGCTATGATAAATGATTATATGTATGTGATTATGTATTGTCAAACTTGTTTCTGCTCAAGTTTCTGTCTCTAAGTGCAAGTCTTGTGTGACATTTTAAAGAAAAGAGAATATTCTACCTGCAGCCTCTAAAAAAAAGCACTTGACCTTCCTCTGAAAGCAGGAAATGCTGCAGCTTCTGGGAACCACATGAAGACAGGAAGCAACGGGCCGCAGTGACAGGAAGGAGCATTTTGTTAAGGGGGGATGAAAAGATAAAAAAACACCACCTCTTTGGCCTAGAGCAGAAGAACTTCTCCTCAAGACATCGGTGGGACGGGTCCTCTCCTCTCCACTTCAGTGGAAAGGAACTTCTCTTCACCACTTCCATAGAGTGGATCTCTGACAGTTTTCTCTGTCCAGTATCAGCGGGAGAAAAAAATAACCCTTCACGGGTAGAAAAATATAAAAATATAAAATAATAAAAAAGAAAACCAGAAAGGGAAGTATACAGACGCCCCACATCCACCCACGGGTGGATAAAGTGAAAAAACATTACGTCTGTATTTGGCCTTTTTCCTTTAATAAACGGGTTGACATACCCAAGACTATTTCTCTTCTCTTTTCCATCTGATCTCTGCCACTGAAGACAACCTAACCACCACAATCCCAATTTAATCTCCTTTATACCACTTGGGATGGGGGGGCCTGAGGCTCTGCTCCCTGGGGGGCTGGCATGGAGTGTGCACCGAACATGCCCTCTTTGAGGGCTTGGTTCCCCCTTCTGTTCTCCTAACCACCACAAGGTAAGCCCCAGAGCCTGTAGCCCCGAGAGACATAAAATAGTACAAATACCTTCTTTTGTGTTCAAGGAATATGTGTATCATGTGAAAATATCAACCTCTAGATCCTGTCAGACTGGAAATCCTGACCCAATTTAGGGAACTCAGGCCTTAAACTGTCGTGAACTTTCAGGAGGCTGTCTCATATGCTCTCTAAATGAACACACTATAGTTGGTGAGGCGGACCTACGGTGGATTCATCTCATGTGCCCTTTAAAGTCCTAACTGAGGGTTTCTAAGGGTCATAATTAGTAAATCACATTAGGCCAAATGCATAAGTCCTTTCCTCACTCATATGTAAATGTAAAAACGAGTAGTTGTCTCACAGCTTTCTCCCCCATGAAGAAATAATTTGGAGCAATTAAATGCACAAGTCTTTTTCTCACTGGTGGGTGTCGCTCTCACATTTTTTACCAGATTTTGTGAAAACGTACTATTTGAATTATTTGTTCAAGGTGGACAAAATAATATATCATACGACATGAATGTATTAGGAATGTGGGCGTGTCCATAAATGAAACCGCCTCTGCTTGGTTGGATATGCCCTTATCCCCAGAGGAGGAGGTCCCAACTATTCCTGGGGGCGGAGCTCCACCACTTTATTTGGGGTGTGTGTGTGGGGGGGGCAGAAGACTATGTAAGAGTGGCAAAAATACATAATGGACGGATGTTACAGATGCAAGGATCAAGTTTCTAACAGTTTTATTATTGTTGCTGTTCTGGTGTCAGTTAAAAGTATCGCCTTTTGGGATTTTTGCAATGCTTAAAGAAGCTTTAATGATTTCTGTGATTTCCTTCTCTGTGCTCAGCCTGATGCCCAATGTCTCCAATGGTTAAAGAGGTGGTGGTGGTGGGGGCGGGTCACAAAGTGATTGATTGATTGATCAAGAACTGACCAAATTACCTCGTTTGTTCTCAACCTGCAGCATCACAATCACGACTCTTTCACTCAAACGAACCGAGTCGCATGAAAAGTCAGAGCAGCAGCTTCTGAAGAACACAGAGCGGATCCAAACCGACCAGAACAGAACCACTTCCAATCCAGACTCACCTCATGTTGAGGATTCTTCTGGGTCGATAGGATGTGGCAGGAGGTCTCTTTTGGTTTCGTTTCTTCTGCAGATCAACAGGGGAGGGGCAGCTTGAATTCTATATCAAAGCTGCTTCTGGCACACATTTAAAGATTTACTCCAAAAGTCAAACGTCTTCAAAGATCAGAACTGAGTGGAAACGAACCTTTAGATGTTTTTGATCCGTAGACCTCCGTTGTTGTCGCAGGACGACACCGCCTTGAAGCAAAGCTCCTGATGGTTGAATCAGGTTAACCGACTTGTTCCTCAACAGGACACAGCTTGTCTCCCTGATGGGAGGAACACAAACATTAAAGTTGCTTCTGAATTAAATAATAGAAATAAAACTAAATCTCCCGCTGGATCTTCAGGTGGTTCAAACTGTGTTCAACAGCTTGAGGCCGGTCTTCTCATGCAGGTCAGGATCTACCTCAGATGTTGGAGAAGGTCCTCACAGGAATGGCTAAAATTGATGACATCATCCAGGAGCTCTGAGCAAAGAGCATTCTCTGAACCGGTACAGTCCTGATGAGGTATGGACAGCTGTGTTTTGGTTCTCAGGTCTCCTCCTTATGGGACCTGCTGCTCTCTGTGGACCACATATACATATATACAGTATATGTATATATATACAGTATATATGTATATATTAGAACCCTTTGCTGCCCTCGTGTGGAAAGGTTTGCCCACTCCTGCTATCGTTGTTGAGGTGTGAGTCCTGGCTCCACACAAATGCTACATGCATGAGTTGTGCACGTGATACACAAGTGCCCGTAGAAATCCGCACAAACTCTCTGATGGTGGGCAGCTCCAGGATGTTTTCTCTGCAGTAGCTTAGAGGTTTCTAAGTGACTGTAAGAACTTGCTGATTTTTTTTTTATGTAAAGTTACATTTTCAAGTAGGAAAGTAACAGGAACACATACGATGTTAATCCATACCAGATAGATTACACTTTTATATAGCTGTCAAAGTCAGAAGTAGAGAGATGTTGACGTGTGGTTGGCCCACAAAGGGTTGGCCGGTCTCTCTCTGAGTGCGGCGGTTTTCTGATGATTTTGGGCTGGAAAACTGTGACACTATCTGGCAACACTGTCGGCGGTGCACTCCTGCTGCAGGAGCTGCGTCCCGTGGAGGGGTTTGGTGCCGTCCTTCCAAACACATGACTCACAGTTTAGAGCATAAACATTTTGTTTGCTCCAAACATTGTTTTACACTAGAAGCAGAAAAAAACATGCAAAGAACAATATTTACTCCAGAGAAATTCTCTCTTCTGCACTGGAAACAGAACCGTGGACCCTGTTACAGATGGGCCTCAAAGGCCCATCAGTCTGCGAGCTGATTGGAAGAACTCTTGACCAATCTGCATCAACATTCATGTCCATGTCTGTGATTGGTTGGCTTTGAGTGCGACACCCTGCTCTGTTTCCTGTACAGAAGAGACTTTTTCTGCTGATGTTCTCGGTGCTGGACATCGCGTCTGTACCATTGACCTAACGTTGAAGCTGACCCTGATGCCGACACGCGTCCGGTGTGAACACCATGGGCTGAATGTTGACTCTTGAACTGGCTGTGAATGTAGAGTTTTTACTGAAGTCCAACGTGGGAATGAACCCGACAGTCCCAACAAGCTCCAGCGGGTCATCTTTGTGGGGTCATTCCAGGTTCTGTGACGTCCCAAAGGGTGCTGTGATTCCATCTTTTCTAAATTGTCTATGAATCTGAAAGAATTTTTGTTGAGTCTTTTTGGTTCCCAAATGATGTTTTTGAATGATGTTTTTTTGGTTCCTGTCAGTTTCTTTCACTTTGGAAGAACCACCTCAGTCAGATCTTTGGATGTTTTGATGCGTTTCCTTCATGAGCCACATGGTGGCAGTGTCTGCCAAGTTAAGAGCTCTGAGGTAGAGGAGCAGGAGCTCTGGTTCCTCTGATTGATCCATGGCAGCTCTATATGGAACAAACCGCAGAAAAATAAAGGAAAAAGATCTACAACAAAATACTTTGAGCTAAATTTGGCTTAAAGCATTTTTAGTCAAACTCCCAGAAAAGTGACAGTTTCTGTCGATCCTCAGGAGTCAGACCAACTTCATCAACCGACTCATTGGATCATTTACACTTTGGCGAGTTCAGAACGCTTTTTACACGGCCGACCAATCTGCTGTTGTGGTCAGAACACAGCAGTCCATCATAAAGAAGACGTGATCAAAGATGGAAAACTGTTTCTTCACTTTTTTGTTTTTCTCCCAATAACGGAGCGGACAGGTTAGTCCAGCCGCCCACAACTCTTACACGTAGAACAAACAGAAACGTGAGTTACTGTCTCAAAAACATTAGATAAAATCTGTGATTTAGTCATCTTTGTTATCGATGTTTTGGAGACTTCATTTTTAGACAAACAAGATCATTTGAAACCATTTTCTCTCTTGTTTAAACTCTCAAAAGTCAACCAGTCATAGAAAACAGAAGGAAAAATGGAGTCAAACTGAACTCTAGGGCTCGGTATCGGCAGTCATTTACAGAATTCAATGCAATTTTTTTTTGATTGTCTTGATCCTCTCAATTATATTTCTGAGTTTGCAGATTTACACACATTCGTTTAGAAATACATATTTCATATATTTCATATTTTCTGAAAATATTCATATTAATCGGATACAGTTCATCTCATTGAAATCATAATATCATACAGTTACATGGATTCTCCAATAAAGTTCCAACAATTGTTCTGTCTCTCCTGGAGGGCGTTTCAGTTTGGCCACTAGGGGGCGATCACACTATAACATTACACCTTATTCCAGAAGAAGAAAGTATGAGGAAAAAACAATGCTTTAGACCACTCTTAAAATATAGATTCTCCTCAAATTGTTTGGAAAATTCCTGTCAGTGAGTTAAAGATGTTCATTTAGTCAGAAATGTATGTTTAGGTCAACCGGACGTTAGCATTAGCCGCTGTGGGAAATTCTATTATGTTAGCATTAAGCTAGCCGACTTTAGCATTACGTGTTAGGTCGATCTTGATTTCTATGGATCGATTTTGTTCAGCCCAGCCTTCCTGAGGATGCTCAGGAGCAGAAAGTTCAGCAGCAAATCAGGATTTATGACTAGAAAAGAAAAAAACAGAATCCTGCTAAATTGTCCCAAAAAAGGTCTGTGAAGTAGCGAAAGCTTAGACATCAGATCTTTGATCCTTGAGATATTTTTGAGATGATACTAGGCTGATTTATGTAATTTCTATTGGCTCAGATGAGAAGTTTGTTTCCTGCGCTGTGATCTTCTCCAGAAGGTCTTGGTAATCCTTTGTGGAAAGGGAAGGCATCTTGTTGCTAGTTAGCCTTGTGTTAGCTGCTGCTCCACCTATCAGGCTCCAGCTGTGTGAAGGCCACGCACATTATCACTTTAGATGAAATGTTTTAAAAGGAATGCAGGAAAAACTCATTTTGTTTAAAGTAAAAAAAAATCTGACCTTAAAGTATTTAAAAGTAATTTCTGGAATGATTAAAAAGGAAAAATAATCAGCATAAATTATAATCAGACGGCAGAGCTCGGCAGGAAGAAGGGTTTCAAAGGATAAACTGTGAAGGTTACTTTACTGTCCGATAGACAGTTAACCCTTTAACACCTGAGACACTGCCGGCGACGCTCCAGTTGACCAACCATAACGTTCCAAACGTTAACACAATCATTCTTTTCTCTACTTCAGAATTGGCTGGAATGATCGTGTTAACAGTTGGAAAGTTATGATTCCTCAAAGAATATTTGTTATTAGTTAATGTCACCGCCAACGTCTGAGGTGTTAAAGGGTCAAACAAATAAATGAAATCTAATCATTTTAATAGAAAATGTCATTAAACTGAGTGTTAGTATTCTAAAGGAAACTCCTAAAGATGAAGTCATCTGCGTATATGATGACTTTATCACAGCTGCAGAAAACAAGTGACTCCTTATGGAATAAAGGGTGTGCGTCGGCACTTTGTTCAAGTTACACAACAACAAGTTGTAAAAACTGCTTTTGTAAGTGATAGCGTCATGGCGACGGCTCCACTTTCATTCTTATAATTTACTTCTGGGGAACTTTATAAACGTGCGGATTAGCTGGTTCTGCAGGAAACGTGAGTGTCATCAAAGTACGCCTGCAGGGATGAAAATATGAGCGCAGGTCCATGATCGTCTTAATGACTCTTTAGGGTGTCCAAATAAAACCAGAAACAACACATGTGAATCTATGAAATCTTTACAACAATTATGCTTAGGCTAACGAGTGAAATGATACTATAAAATTACTCTTTTTTTTTGCACAACATCTAATTTATTTAAATTTGGGAAGTTTTCTTTGCATCTGGTCCCTACAGGTGAAGGTTACACACGGGGACAAAAGTGTTGGTACCCCTCAGTCAAAGAAGGACAAACCCACAATTCTCACTGAAATCACTCGAAACTTAAAAAACAATAAATAAAAATTTATTGAAAATTAATCAAAATCAGCCATCACTTTTGAATTATTGATTAACATAATTATTTTAAAAAACAAACTAATGAAACAAGCCTGGACAAAAATGATGGTACCCATAACTCAATATTTTGTTAAACAACCTTTTGAGGCAATCACTGCAATTAAAGGATTTCTGTCAATGAGCGTTCTGCAGTGGTCAACAGGTATTTTGGCCCACTCCTCATGACCAAACTGCTCCAGTTTTCTCAGGTTTGATGGGTGTCTTCTCCATATGGCATCTTTCAGCTCCTTCCACAGATGTTCAATGGGATTCAGATCTGGGCTCATGAAGGGCACTTTAGAACAGTCCAACGCTTTCCTCTCAGCCATTCTTGGGGGTTTTTGCTGTGTGTTTTGGATCGTTGTCCTGTTGGAAGACCCATGACCTGCGACTGAGACCAAGCTTTCTGACACTAGGCAGCACATTTCTCTCCAGAATGCCTTGATGGTCTTCAGATTTCATTCTACCTTGCACATATTCAAGACACCCTGAGCCAGATGCAGCAAAGCCCCAAAACATTACTGAGCCTCCTCCATGTTTCACCGTAGGGACAGTGTTCTTTTCTTCATTGGTTTTTGAGTCTATGAACATAGACTTGATGTGCTGTACCAAAAAGCTCCAGTTTGGTCTCATCTGTTCATAGGACACTCTCCCAGAAGGTTTGTGGCTTGTCAACATGCTTTTTTGCTAATTCTAGTCTGACTTTTTTATGATTTCTTTTCATCTGTGGTGTCCTCCTTGAAGTCCACTTTGGCTCAAACAACCACGAATGGTGTGATCCGACACTGATGTACCTTGGGCTTGGAGTTCACCTTTGATTTCTTTGGAGGCTGTTCTGGATACAATTCGAACGATGTCTCTTCAATTTGTCATCAATTTTCATCTTGCGGCCACATCCAGGGAGGTTGGCTACTGTCCCGTGGGTCTTGAACTTCTGAATGAGCCACTGTTGTCACAGGAACTTCAAGCTGTTTAGAGATGGTCTTATAGCCTTTACCTTTAAGATGTTTGTCTATCTTTTTTTTTCGGATGTCCTGGGACAATTCTCTCCTTCGCTTTCTGTTGTCCATGTTCAGTGTGGTACACACCTTGTCACCAAACAGCAGAGTGACTACTGGTCTACCTTTAAATAGGCAGACTGGCTGATTATGAGTTTGGAAACACCTGTGATGTCAATTAAAGGACACACCTGAGTTAATCATGTCACTCTGGTCAAATAGTTTTCAATCTTTCATTGAGGTACCATCATTTTTGTCCAGGCCTGTTTCATTAGTTTGTTTTTTTTAATAATTATGTCAATCAACAATTCCAAAGTGATGGCTGATTTTGATTAATTTTCATTTTTTTTAATTTATTGTTACTTTTGTAAGTTTCAAGTGATTTCAGTGAGAATTGTGGGTTTGTCCTTCTTTAGCTGAGGGGTACCAACACTTTTGTCCACATTTTGTCCAGAAGTATTTTGAATGATATCAGACTACTATGACTAATACTTTGTTGTGCTGACAGAGCACTTCAGAACCACAGAACCCGGCCGGCGTGGACGGAGCTGGAAGTGTTTGAGGGTTTTTCCGACGTCCTGCTGGCAGGGGAGCAGAAATTTTTCCCGTGAGTCTTTCCTCCTGCTGCTCTGGCTGTAACGTCAGCAGAAGTTTCGGGTCTGGATCAGAACTTAGATTGACTCTAATCTTCATAAGCCGAGGATCTAATCAGCTGAGATCCGCTGGTCCTTTGGGTCGAGTTTCTGAGTCTTTGAAGCCAGGAATAAACAGGGAGTAGCTTCCTCTATAACTGTTAGGACTTGCCAGAGACTTTCCATTGTGCAGTGCTGTGGGAACGCCATATTTGGATGTGGGCGGAGCATCACATATCTAAAAACAGTGGTGGAGCTGTGTGCTCAGACAGAGAGCAGACTTTGAAGCACAGAGAAATCATGTTGCTGCAACCGACCTGGGATCTCGTGCTGCGGCACACCGCGGTGATGCACTCACCAGTCTTCCCCGTCCTGTTTTCACTCCTGGTCTACCTGGCCTTCTGCCTGCCCTTCCTGCTGCTGGACCTGCTGGCCTCCAGGTGGGCCTGGGTGCGCAGGTTCAAGCTGCAGCCACAGAGCTCCATCAGCTGGACGTCCGTGCGGAGCTGCCTGGCTTTGGCGCTCTACAACCACCTGGTCTTCATCTTCCCGCTCACGCTGCTGCACTGGTACCTGCGGCCGGAGCACTTACCTGAGGAGGCGCCCCCCCTGCCGAGTCTGCTGGCGCAGGTGCTGGTCTGCCTGCTGCTCTTTGACTTCCAGAGCTTCATGTGGCACCTGCTGCACCACAAGGTGCCCTGGCTGTACCGCACCTTCCACAAGGTTAGTCCTCCTCCTCCAACACTGAGTTTATGGTCTGTCTGCCACCTCTTAACGCACGTGTCAAAGTCAAGGCCCGGGGGCCGGATCTGGCCCTCCAGATCATTTTATTGTTATTAATGACCCGATGTTATTTTGAGCTCATTTCTAACTTGTATAATTTTGACAAAATATATATTTAGAGAGTAAAACATTGAAAGTTATTTAAGGTTTAAGTTGATTTATTCTGGAATAATTTTCCTGCTTTTTATTATTCAGAATTATGTCAAAAAGTTACAGTTTTAAAGTTTTAAAAATTGACATTCTGCTAGTTTTTTTGGACTATTTTGTCATTTTGGAGTTTAGCTATTTTTCAGCTACATGCTAGCTGTTTTAGCTAACCTAAGATTTTTTTGTGTGTTTTATGGTAATTCGACCCCTAGCGAATATTTTAACTGGCGATCAGCTTCAGCGTTTTTAGTTATCCATTTAAGCGTCTTCAGCTAATATTTTTTTAGACTATTTTAGAGTTTAACAAATATTTCAGCTACATGCTAGTTGTTTTGGCTAACTAATGTAGCCTATTTTTAAGCGAGTTTAGCATTTAGCTAATATTTTAACTGGCTATCAGCTTAAGCCTTTTTAACTATCAATTTCAGCATCTCCAGTGGCCAAATTCAGCTAACAGCATTATATAGTGTGAATAATGTATATATATTTGATATATATCTAGTTCATAGTTATGTTAAAAGTTATGTTTTTTAAAGTTTTAAAATTGTCGTTTAATAAATGTTTATCCTGTTTAACCTCATGTGTGTTCTGGATTTTGGCCTCTTTTGCGATGAGTGTGACCCCCTGATCTAACGTCTCGCCTCCTCCACCAGGTGCATCACACCTACACGTCCACGTCCGCCCTCACCGCCGAGTACTCGGGTGCCTGGGAGACCCTCAGTCTGGGGCTGTTCGCCGCCGTCAACCCGGAGCTCCTGGGCTGCCACCCGCTCACCAAGCTGAGCTTCTTCACGCTCAACATCTGGCTGTCGGTGGAGGACCACTGCGGCTACGACTTGCCCTGGGCCACCCACCGCCTGGTGCCGTTCGGTCTGTACGGTGGCGCGCCCCACCACGACCTCCACCACCTCAAGTCCAAGTGCAACTTTGCCCCCTACTTCACACACTGGGACTGGCTGTTCGGGACGCTGCATGTCCAGGACTGACGGCGCCTGAACGCGTCGCAGGGATGCTGGCGGACTGAATTATTTTATAACTTATCACATTTCGTTTCTTTTATATTAAAAGGTAAAAAAGTTTTAGCTGCTGGCAGATTATTTATTTTTATATTTATTTTTATAGGAAGGTTTTTAAATCTTAGCTGCTGTTCACGTGTGCACTGAAGTCAGAATCCTTAACCCCACTGACCTCTCCCTGCTGAAGGGATCCGAAAGTTTGAGCAGCTCCGCGGCTCAGGTCGGCGGAGGCTGCGCTGCTGAAGATGGAAACGGAAAGTGATCTGTGATTTGAGTTCTGAGGATGAGGAGGAGGAGATGCTGTAAGGGAAAATAATAGACAGAAAATGTGAAAGTTTGTCGTTTTTGATGTGAAAAAGGCCGAATAAACAGAACGAAAACGACCCTTTTGTGGTTTTATTGGACGATTACATTTCCTGACAAATCCGAACGTGTCATGATAACAGGAAACGGTTCACAGAGGGATCTGTGGAGTCTCCAGACAGGATTTTCTTCTGCTCAATTGGATCAGTCTTGATCTGACCTTTAACCTTAAGGTCAACCTCCACTTCAAGCCACATGTTTGCAATAACTTATGTTTGTCCAGAAACTTTAATCCAAACTTGGAGTCTCAGAGAAGCTTCCAAACCATCTATCTGTTAGACACCCGGACTTTGTGTTTTCTTTGGACGTATGGATCCAGGGGTCCTGGAGCTGAGCCCTGTGGGACCCCACAGAGGAGTGGGGGGAAGAACCTGGTCAGCCAAGGTTTGCTCCCCCAAAGAGGAAAACCTGGTGACAAATGCAGCAAACCAGAGTCAGGAGGAGATTGCATTTCAGGTGTCCAGCAGGTTTCCCTCCCAGGAGACTTTTGAAGTGATGACATCATCCGGAGAGCCTGGAGTCGGCACGCTTTGAGGGTTAGGGTGAAAAACACAATTAGGGTTTTCCCCCTTTTGAGCTCCAGCTCTTTTGGTCGTGACTCTTATGGAAAACAATGAAGGCCTCAAAGACTGGCCTCACCTGTCCTCACCTGGCCTCACCTGGCCTCACCTGGCCTCACCTGGCCTCACCTGGCCTCACCTGGCCTCACCTGGCCTCACCTGTCCTCACCTGTCTGCCAAACGTTTGGATGGGAGGCTCCGCCTCCTCCACACCTCAATAACTACATTTAGTCTATTTATAAACAGAACTCGGTTTGATATAAAACAGTTGAAACTTTAACTTTCTTTAAAAACAAAAATATTTGTTTTTAGAAAAAAAAAACGTAGATATTTAAAATATAATAATTAAAGGTTTTTCTTCTTAGCAGATTTTAAAAAGCTAATTATTACGTCTGTTTGGGATTATAAATTGTCTTTTTGATAAGATTTTGAACCTTTTTGGTAGAATCTGGACCTCTTACAGCAATTCAGTAAAATAAAGAATAAAAATGAAAGAAATATCTGATAAATTTAACAATCTTTTTGGGACATGACAGTTTCATCCCAATATAATGACTGGTGTTGCAAGACAGAATGTAAATAAATTATTAATAATTTTGGTGTTAAATGCAGAAGAAAAGCAACAAAACTGAAAATAGGGAAACATTTCAAAATAAAATTAGATAATAATAATAATAATTTTTATTTGTTTATTCGTTCAATATTTATTTCTTATTACTGTTTCTCTTACTGTAATTTGTTCATTTGTAAGTGTCTGAGTATCTTTTAAAAGGGCTGCATAAACAACATTTATTATTATCATTGTTTTACATCAATTTACTTAAATGTGTGATTGATCTTTTCTACAGGATATTTTACAAATAAGAAAATCGCTAAAGTTTCATCAGTTTTTGTTACCATGTTGAAAAACAATTCTTGGCAAAGATAATTTTCTCATCAGAAGTCAGTTTGGATCCAGAAGATCTCACTCTGCAATAATAGAATTAATGGATGTAATAACTACTTATATATATAGATAGATAGATAGAAAAGACTCATTAGCTCGTTAGTGTTTTTATGGACCTTAAATTATTTGACTCCATAAATCATATTTTTCTTAAAAAGATGAAGTAAATATGACTTCAGACGGGTGGCTCGTTACTAAATAGGAAGTAATTTAAAAACAGACAAAAATAAACCCTACTAAATCACTCTTATGTAATATCATAAGTGGGGTTCCTCAGAGATCAGTTCTCGGTCCAAAAATATTCAACCTCTACATAAATGATGTTGTCAGCATTTCTAAAAAACTAAAATGCTGATGTTTGCAGATGACCGAACGTTTTCTGTAGATGTTGTCTTATAAAAATCAAAGAGATAATCACAGATGGAGAGAATGATGTAAATAAATTATCTGTGAAAAATCACATTTCAAAATACTCAGAAACAAAAGTCATTAATTTGACATTAAATGATTACTATTAAAAAAGTAACAGAAATTATGTTTTTGGGGATTATTATTGATGATAATCTTTGCTGTAAATCTCGTTTTAAAAATTAAACAAACTCAATGAATTATATTGATTAGAAAAATTAATAAAAAACATAAAACTTCTGTTTTTATTTTACACAAAAACAAACAATAAGAGTTCATACAGACAGTTGCTTTAAAGATCCATCTGCTCCACTTTTATGTTGAAATGAAACATTAAAAACTAACAGATTAATCCACATTAAATCTGATTAAATTATCAGATCAAATTTAGTAGCCGATTCTGGGATCGATTTATAAAGTTCACCATAAACAGATAAGAAAAACAGAAACTTACATAATGAAGAAAGTCAAATAAAAATTTTTACTGAAAAATATCAGGTTATTAAATATTCTTCAACCACAAATCAATGACAAACAGCACATTTTAAAAACTGTTACAACTTGTACATGTTTTTATAAATATGAACAATTAGAAATCTGGATATTTTGTCTATTTTCTAAGGTTGTTTTATGAGTATGAGTTTGTTGGTGTTGCTATTTGTAGGTTTTTTTAAGATTTAAAAAACAGTTTCTACGATCTTTGTAATAAAGTAAAGGGGCCACAAAAGAGTCTGTTGTTTAGTGTTTGTCGTTTTGTGGAATATAAATAAATAATAATAAAAAAAGAAAAAAATCTGAGACTTGTTTTTTTGCACTTTATAATTGACATTAGATATATTTGACACGTTTTAAGATTATTATTGATTTTGTCTCTTTGAGATGATTTCCTCACTTTATTGGACAGAAACCTCCAGAAAGATCTACAGCTGTTGCTGGTGTTTAAACCTTTCTGTAAGAAATGTTGAGTCCAAACCAGAGTTCATGTGACCTTTGACAAATGCAGGACCAAGAGGATCACCAGAAGAAACCGGACCGGGATCAGACCAGAACCATCAGGATTTTCCTCTGTGATTAACATTAATTATCAAACAACAAACTTAATGTAAAATCTGCTTTATGATTAAAATGGATTTGACAGCTGGAAAGAATGGAAATCAATAAATGTGTCTTTATTTTTGAGTCACTTTAGATCTGATTCCATGAAGAAACATGTATTATTGAGTATTTATTTAAAGACAAACTTTTTAAACTTAAGGAAAGACATTTGTGGGGAAATACGGTAATAATTTTTATGAAACGTTTGATTAATCTAAATTTTGTTATTTAAATGTTTTATCTTAATTGAAAAACAATTTAATTTATTATTTTAAAACTTTTTTAACTTCCCTAATTAACGTAAAGTTTACTAATTGACCAAATATTGGTTTAGTTTTCATATTGATGTCTTAAATAAAACATGTTTTCCTGCTCCTGGTTTCTCTCAAGAATCTCTCGTTTCTTTTAGATTTAGTCTCTGGGGTTTCAAAAACAAACTTTCATTCTCTAAAAACAGTCAAGTGAAACATCAGAACTTGTGAACTGACGTCTTTGACCCTGTGAAGCACGGTGGTGGAGAGTTGATGATGTGGGCTTCCTGTGCTGCCATGCTAAAAGCATAAATCTTCCTCCAACTAAACCTCATCAATCAGCATTTTAACCGGAGATTCAGTCATATTTGAGAATTTAACTCCGTTTTTGGCTTTTGGTCAAACGTCCAACAAAGAACAAAAATGAGCTTCACTATGTAGATGGTTGTAATCCACGTCAGTCCGGATTATCCAAACGAGTTTGAGATGTGATGCGGATAAACCAAAGAAAAATGTGTTCATATCAGCAGTTTAATCAAATTCTAGTGAAAGTCCCAAAGCAAAAGTAAGATCAGTGCTGGAGATGAAAACATGTTTTTATTTTGTTTGACGTCTATAGTGGCGCTCGTGTTTCTCCATCGTCATTAATCATCTTATGGAGGAGAAGATAGAAGAATCTGACAGCCGAGAACTGTTACTGCGGAGATTAGCAGTGAGGTGGAGCACACATGGGACTTTAATTTGAAAATCTCCTTCATTTCCTGCAGCAATTAGCTATTGTTGCTCTATAATTACAGAAACTGCAGAGCAGTCTGACCTGAAAGTTCAGACTCCAAAAAAAGCTAATTCCTTCAACTGCCTCAGACGGACGGAGGAAGCAGGTTTCCTCCAGGTGAGCGCCTGTTGGGCAGGTGGAGGGAAAGAGGAAAACAAGACGCAGGAGCCACTTACATAGTTTACTTTAAGAGTGAAAGTTTGACGCGTGACAGGAATCCCAGCAGCCTTTGTCCTGGAGGGAAAACCTGCACATCTATAAATAAACGTTTAAATTTAAAAGCTGGAAAATGACCGTAACTCAACCTACTGCTTAAAAGCTTTCTCCAGTTGGAGCTTGTTTCCAACGTCAAACGGGTTTGTGACGTCGATCTGGATGAGTCCGGGCACGAGCGGCTGGTTTGACATGGCAGAGGCACGTAGGCTGGGATGGATGACTGCCAGGGAAACGTCATCCCAGTCCCGAAAACACCATCTGAACGCACAGCTACGGGAAAATCAAATCAAACGTCATCTGTAAAGCAGTTTCTATACTCATGTAAGAGAACAGAATAAACATTTTTGAACTAGAAAAGTTGCATTACCTGCAATAATGCTGGTGTGAATGCTTTTAGCTGAAGATGCTAAAGAAATATGTTTGCTGAAAACGCTAGAGCTATTTCCATACTGCAAAAATTGCTAAATGACTTAAAGTTGCAGATATTGCACCAAGTGCACAAAAAATAGAAGAACATCCAGAAAAATATAAAAAATTCTGTAAAATGTTAAAATCCCTAAAAATATGAATTCAGAATTAGCCCAAAACTTCAATAGATGCTAAATTAGCCAAAAAAGTGAGCATTTTGCTCAAATGTTAGCTTACCTCCAAAAAAGCCCAAAAACGTTAGTAGGTGCTAAATTATCCTTTAAAAAAAGCTAGCACATTGCTAAAATACTAGCTTAACTCACAATTAGCCCAAAAAAACGTAGGTATTTTGCTCAAATCTTACCCAAAGCCCAAAAATCCTTAGTAGGCACCGAATTAGCAACAAAGCTAGCACACTATACTAGCTTAACTCAGAAATAGCTCAAAAAACCTCTGTAAATACTGAATCAGCCAAAACAGCTAGCATGCTGCTAAAATAATAGCTTACCTCAGAATTAGCCCAAAAAACTTCAATAAATACATAATTAGCCAAAAAAGTGACTATTTTGCTTAAATGTTTGCTTACCTTCAAAAGAGTAAAAAAAAAGAAAAACATCAGTAAATACCAAATCAGCCAAAAAAAACTAGCACACTGCTAAAATACTATCTTAACTACTACTACCACTACTATCCAAAAAAATCTTATTAGATGCTAAATTAGCCAAAAGCATTAGCATGTTACTAAAATATTAGTTTAAACTCAGAATTACCCCAAAAACCTCAATAAATACCAAAATAGCTAGCACGCTGCTAAAATACTAGCTTAACCCAGAATTAGCCCCAAAAACCACATTAGATGCTAAATTATCCAAAAATGTTAGCATGTTGCTAAACTATTAGCTAAACTCAAAATGATCCAGTCCTCAACATGCTGACCTGTTTGATACCCATAATGCAAAGGTTTTCAAATGCCCAAAAATTGAAGAACTGTATGAAAAAAATAGATAAATACGTAAAATAGCATCTGTGATCGGGAGGAGGGTGGACTCTGTGGGAACTGTGCTGCAGAAGAGGATGAAGGCTCTAAGCCGAAACATCCTGGACAATCCCAGACATCCTCTACATAGCACAATGTCGGCACAGAGGAGCACACGGAGTAACAGGCTCCTTTCACTGCGCTGCAGGACTGAGCGCTTTAAGAACTCATTTGTCCCTTCAGCCATCAGGCTGTTTAACAAATCTGCCTGATATAAACTGGTATTTTATTTTATTTTATGAATCTGTTATTTTTTTATTGGTATTTATTGGTATTTATTGGTATTTATTGTGTGTGTTTGTTGTATTCTGTTCTGCTGCCGAACACCTGAATTTCTCCCTTGGGAGATTAATAAAGTTCTATCTATCTATCTATCTATCTAGTAAAAAATATCAGTTTTGATGCTATTATTGCAAAGGTTTAACCACAAAAGTCAATACAATTCAAATATTTTTATAATTAATGATGTCATCAGGTATCTCTATCTGATGATGTCATCAACAATATTTATTATGCACACATATGAAAAATAGAAACACTTGATCGTGTAAAATTTAAGATTATAAATTAACATTATTATCCAACTCATCTAAAACTGCCAGAAAAAACCCTAAAAGTTGAGCTAAAGAAACAGATTTCTTCTCTGAACGGATGATTGACTGACGGATCGACAGGATCGGATCAGAACCAGACAGAGTCGTGAACCAGATGATGGAGTTTCTCTGGCTCCACCGGAAAACCCTCCTGAAGACTGAGGAATTCTGGGGCCTGCGGGCGGAGATGTAAGGGGGGGTCCGCTTCAAAGACTGACAGGAATTCAGAAATCTCTCCGCATTAAGCTGAAGCCACAGGGGACGCAGCGAAAACAAAGTAAAGATCCAGAAACAGAAGGAAAACAAGGAAAAGTGAAAACAATTGAAGCATTTTGGATCGGAGTGACAGGAAACAGAAGCAGAGGAACGTCGGCTGATAACAACGATGCTGCAGATAGATGGTTCCCCGGAGGAAGATGATGTTCTTCCACTTCGTAATCACTAAAGTGTTTGTTTGTTGAAGGTTCTCCATGCAGCCTTTAGTGAAGCTCAGACTGAAGCTGAAAACTCTGAAGCTTCACGATGGAGTCGAGGAAGATTGTCTTCTCGAGTCATCAGAACAGATTGTCTTCTCCCCTCAGGCTCTCTGATGACTGATGAAGTGACTTGGAGGAGTGGGGAAATGTTCCTTGGAGAGCAGAGAAGTCCAGATGACTCAGGACTTTCATCAT